>NC_079443.1:4562188-4612188 GCF_903798145.1 Danio aesculapii | reverse complement strand
GTCTGGGATTCCCTGAGAAACTGCCTCTCAGCAGGGGCCTTTGAGCAAATATGAGACCTTACAACCATATAAAGGAAAAACATGCATCACTCACCCTGAAATATTACACACAGATGGACTTGGTAAGTTGGACATCTATGAGGGAGAGAGAAAGAGTAAGAGAGAGAGATTGAGAGATGGCTGATTTTACAATCTCAGAGTAAAAGAGAATTTCAGAAATAAAGAATATCCTCATGATTTTGAGAATAACTTCAGCTATTCAAATCTGGGTGGGTCCATTTAACAGTAAAAACATTTGCAAGCAAAAACATTTACTCATGCAAATGATGACAACAGTCAGAATGATTATTATTTCACAATACATTCACACAGCAATCCTACCAGCGCTCACAGAGGCAACCATCAGCCTTTTACTAGCAAAACTTCATCACATCTTTGTTTACATTAATCATTTTTACAAATTGAAGTTGATTAAACAAAAGTTTTCCCCCCAAAAACCCTAAGACTAGTGTTGATTCAACTCATTTTAAATAAGTAGCTTGAACAAGCAGCAAAAGTCATTTTTGGAGTGTAATACAGTTGAAGTCGGAATTATTAGCCCTCCTGTCATTTTTCTTTTTCAAATACAAACCCAAATTTAGAACACTATAGAAAACACAAACAAAAAAAATTCCTGGACTTGTATTTCAAAGTTTCAGACAATAAAACTGTCACGATCCGGAGAGGGGAAAAAGGGAGCGAGGACTCAAATGCCAAAAACAAGATGGTTTATTAATTAAAATAAAACAAAACAACAACAAAAACCACCCCGAGGGGGAAAACACTAAACTATAACACAAACAGAGAAACAAACTTGGTTGGGCTGACAAGACAAGGCTGGAGCAGGAACACGGGGGAAGTATAGACAACATACGATGACGAACTGGCACAGGACAGCAGACATGAGAAGAATATAAGCAGGAGTAAATTAATACACAAACAGATGAACATAATTTACTAATAATGGGTTAATAAGGAGGGTGGGACTAGACGATAGACGGGAGAGCACCTGACACAAAGAGACAACACAAGCCAGGTGCTCACATAAAACAAGACTAGAACACGCAGCCAATGAGAGAACTCATTAACTGAGCGTTCTTATGACTGGACAAACACTGAAGCACACAACAAAAGCACGCGACCAATGTAAACACAGAGCCACGTGCTTTGACAACAGACGCAAGACACGAGCACACGATAAGTGAACACCTTACCGTGCGCTCACATAAATGCAATGCGCATGTTTCATCTCAACGCCAACCAAAACCGAAACCAACTAGACGGAGACGCAGAGAATGAAACAGCGTGATGCTGACGAAACAAAACACAAACACGAGTACAAGAGCGCGCGTCCCAAGGACGCGCAGACCCCGCGCGCCCACATCAAGCGGTCCGAGCGCACCTTTGATGACACGCACCCAGACAATGACAAAACAATTGCTCGACCCAAGAAAACTCGAGCCAAGCACTAACTGGACAGGACAAGACAGAGCTAGTGTCCAGATTCTGCCACAAAACAAGAATTAACAAGACCAGAGAGGCAGAACCCTGACAAAAACCAACATTATTTAATGTGTTTCTCATGATTTTTATAGCTCTTTTTTTTCTAAATAAACATGTATTCCAATTTTGGTTCTTGCAAAGTGTTTCAGGTGTAATTTTGTCCCATTCTTCCTACAAACAAATCTTAAAGTGGGCAACGGTATTGGATCTTCATTGTCGCATTTTGCACTTCAAAATGCGCCACATATTTTCTACTGGTGACAAGTCAGGACTGTAGACAGGCCAGTCCAATACCTGTATCCTCTTCCTCCACAGACAGTGGATTTTCCATTGTATTGTTGAAATATGTACGGGTGTCCCTGGAAAAGAAGGCAGCATATTGTGCTCTAAAATCTCTATGTACTTTTCAGCATTAATAGTGCCATCACAGAAGTGTGAGTTATCTTTGCCAAAGGCACTGACACAACCCCATACCATGACAGACTCTGGCATTTTGACTTGTTGCTGGGAACAGTCTGGATGATCTTTTTCTTCTTTGTTCCGGTGCACACAGCATTCATTTCTCCCAAAAAATACCTGAAATACTGATTCATCTGACCACAGTACATGTTTCTACTGTGTGATGGTCCATCCCAGATGTCTCCGAGCCCAGAGATGTTGACAGCGCTTCTGGACACTGTTAACATAGGGCTTCATTTTGGCACAGTACAGTTTTCACTGACAATTGTAGATAGAACTACGTATTGTGGTACTTGACAAAGGTTTGCCAAAGTAGTCCTGAGCCCATGTGGTGATGACGCTTATAGATGAATGATGATTCCTAATGCAGTGCAGCCTGAGGGATTGGAGATCACGGTTGTTCAGTTTAGGCCTGCGCCCTTGTCCTTGTGAGCATTCAAATTCCACCAGATTCCTTGAATCTTTAATTATGTTATGCACTGTTGAAGATAAAATATTCAAATGTCTTCCTATCTTTCTTTGAGGAACATTGCTTTTAAACATATCAATAATTTGGCAAACTGGCCCATCTTTGCTCCTAAAGGACTACAGCTATGTTGGATGGTACTTTTGTACCAAATCAGAATCACAATCACCTGTTGACATCACCTGTTTCAAATCACATTATTATTTAACCAATTTACCCAATTACTAGCCCTAAATTGCTCCTGTCCCAACTTTTTTTGGAATGTGCTGCAGGTCTGAATGACAGGAATGGATGTATATTTACAAATGAAATGAAGTTGACCAGACTTGAAATTAACCAGAAATATTTTGTGTTCATATTGTCTGCAATGAAAATATAAGTCAAAGTAAATTTGGAAATCACTACTTTCTTTTTTTTATTTGATTTTCCACACTGTCAAAACTTTTTTCTGACTCTGGCATTTTGACTTGTTGCTGGGAACAGTCTGGATGATCTTTTTCTTCTTTGTTCCGGTGCACACAGCATTCATTTCTCCCAAAAAATACCTGAAATACTGATTCATCTGACCACAGTAATGCGTTTCTACTGTGAGATGGTCCATCCCAGATGTCTCCGAGCCCAGAGATGTTGACAGCGCTTCTGGACACTGTTAACATAGGGCTTCATTTTGGCACAGTACAGTTTTCACTGACAATTGTGGGTGGACCTATGTATTGTGGTACTTGACAAAGGTTTGCCAAAGTAGTCCTGAGCCCATGTGGTGATGACGCTAATAGATGAATGATGATTCCTAATGCAGTGCAGCCTGAGGGATTGGAGATCACGGTTGTTCAGTTTAGGCCTGCGCCCTTGTCCTTGTGAGCATTCAAATTCCACCAGATTCCTTGAATCTTTAATTATGTTATGCACTGTTGAAGATAAAATATTCAAATGTCTTCCTATCTTTCTTTGAGGAACATTGTTTTTAAACACATCAATAGTTTGGCAAACTGGCCCATCTTTGCTCCTAAAGGACTACAGCTATGTTGGATGGTACTTTTGTACCAAATCAGAATCACAATCACCTATTGACATCACCTCTTTCAAATCACATCATTATTTAAACAATTTACCCAATTACTAGCCCTAAATTGCTCCTGTCCCAACTTTTTTTGGAATGTGCTGCAGGTCTGAATGACAGGAATGGATGTATATTTACAAATGAAATGAAGTTGACCAGACTTGAAATTAACCAGAAATATTTTGTGTTCATATTGTCTGCAATGAAAATATAAGTCAAAGTAAATTTGGAAATCACTACTTTCTTTTTTTTATTTGATTTTCCACACTGTCAAAACTTTTTTCTGACTCTGGCATTTTGACTTGTTGCTGGGAACAGTCTGGATGATCTTTTTCTTCTTTGTTCCGGTGCACACAGCATTCATTTCTCCCAAAAAATACCTGAAATACTGATTCATCTGACCACAGTAATGCGTTTCTACTGTGAGATGGTCCATCCCAGATGTCTCCGAGCCCAGAGATGTTGACAGCGCTTCTGGACACTGTTAACATAGGGCTTCATTTTGGCACAGTACAGTTTTCACTGACAATTGTGGGTGGACCTATGTATTGTGGTACTTGACAAAGGTTTGCCAAAGTAGTCCTGAGCCCATGTGGTGATGACGCTAATAGATGAATGATGATTCCTAATGCAGTGCAGCCTGAGGGATTGAACCACTTGAGTGTGCATAAATGGTGAGGAGATTTTCATTTTTGGGTGAACTATCCCTTTAAGAATCATCTCCATCCAAATCTCAGTGCTAGATTTAAAGGATCAGTACTTGAATCTGTTGATCAGTTCAGTTACTGACGCAGTCTTTGTTTCTGTCTTTCAGATAAGCCCATTCCATTCTCCCATACCATGTTTGACAACAGTAAAGCTCAGCTGAGAGTTCAGGCGGCTGTATTGGATGATGCAGGCGTTTATTCGTGTGTAGCAGTGAATGAGCATGGCAGAGCGGTGTGTACAGCCCATGTGCTGGTTAAAGGTAAGACCCGTGTTTGCAGGAGTTTGCTGTGTGCTCCGATATTAAGTGAATATCGTGATTGTGTTTTTAGAGAGTTATTTTAAGATCCTCGGGATTAGAAAAACATCTGCTCTCATGCAGACTGTGAGGCTGTCTGAAGGCGGAGGTTCCATGTTCAAGTGGGTTAAAAATGTAAAATACCAGTCTTTTCCCACACACACACACACACACACACACACACACACACACACACACACACACACACACACACACACACTTACTGCAGTAGCTGGATCTAATCTGAGTCTCAGAGGACGACTTGAAGAAAAATTTACTCTGTCTCTGAAATTCATTTCAGAATCTTTAGCATTATGCTACAGTCAGATGTTCAGTATGCATTTAGGTGCATAAAAGTAGCATGATGTCTCGCACTCAAATGTGAAACATTACAATACACTAAGGCCCAATACTAATTCTACCCCTTAGGCCTTACCTTTACCCCTCGTTTTGCGCGTTCCTGAAGGGGTAGGGGTATCCCAATTCTCTTTAGCTTGAAGGTTTATGGCTAAGGGTAGATAGCCCTTCGAACGAAGATTTTTCAGGACCACACTCGAAACCAAGGGGTAAGAAAATTTCTCAGAATTCACCGGACACAACGGCAGGATAGCTGCACCCGGAAGTAAGGAGATCCAGAAATTAGTATTTTTTGTCATTATTACGAATTTTTACGACAAACAAACATTTGTTTTAATAATTTTTAGTGTCTGCTATAATGTTAATGTTGTTTTCGTGTGTTTACATAGATAAATATGGCCATGGTGTAAATGCACAGTACAGTTACGATCTTATTGCCACAATAGATTATTATGATAACATAATATATCAGTGATTTCCTGAAGATAAACACCAAAAAATAACGCAACTGGAATAGTGCTTGTCAAAAAAGCTCAACAGAGGCTGTACTTTCTTCGTCAGCTGAGGAAGTTTAACCTCCCAAAGGAGCTGCTGAAACAGTTCTACACCTCCATCATTGAATCAGTCATCTGCACATCAATAACTGTCTGGTTTAGCTCAGCTACTAAATACGACCTCCAAAGACTACGTTGAATAGTTCGGACTGCTGAGCGAATCACTGGTACAACCCTTCCTACTCCCCAAGAACTGTACTTATCCAGAGCAAGCAGAAGGGCTGCCAAAATCACTCTGGACCCCTCACACCCAGCACACTGCCTCTTTGAACTTTTACCTTCTGGTCGACGCTACAGAGCACTGCGCACCAGAACAGCCCGACACAGAAACAGTTTCTTCCCTCAGGCAATCCATCTCATGAACACTTGATGATAATAATTGTGGAACCAACATCACTACTTGCTGTACACTTTTATACACATATACACTTATTTAACAACACACTTTACATGCCAATTTGCACATAACAGCTGCACATATAACATTGTATATAGTAATAAACATGTACATACACTTATCAATCTGTATATTTGCACTCACTACTTCTATTTTTTTTTTAAATATATTTATTATCTGTTTTTTGTCCTGTCTCTGTAATCCTGTTGCACTGTAGAAGCTCTGTCATGGAAACAAATTCCTCGTATGTGTGAACATACCTGGCTATAAAGCTCTTTCTGATTCTGATTCTGATAACTACCGTCTGATATCTGATATCATCTGAGGTACTGTAGTTCTGTCCCATTTCTTAGGGGTAAAATTTGAAGCCCTTCCCCTTCACACTCAGTTTTAAGGGCCAAGGGGAAGGGGTACAATAATAGAATTGGGATTGGGCCTTAATACAAATTTGACAAATAATGCAATAAGCATTAATGCTACATAAAACTTTAATGTAATAAATGGTCAGATCAGATTCAAATTCAATAATTTATTTAAATGTAGAGTATTGCAGTTATATTCTATAACTGAATCTGTCTGTTTATCAGGAGAGATTAATCCATTATGACACCAAGGTTTCTCACACTAAGTTTCACTGACATTTCCAAGCGGGGCAGAGCATTGGCTATCTTCTGTGTAGCCTTAGAAGGAATTAAATATTACAATCTCAGATTTTCTTTTATTAAGCTGAAGAAAATTCATGTGTTTTTTCTTTAGTAGTATTCAAAAGTACTGCATTTGTGTGAGAAAAAGCTTCAACATAAAAATAATGATAGATTTATTGTTCTTGTTTGATTTTGTCAAAAGCAGTTAACTTGCGTACTGCTACAGGATAACCTTTTAATGAATAATTAACATCACAAGTGCTCTTTTTTGTTTGTTTGTTATTTTTTTAGACTAGTGATTATATATGAATATAAATCTGATATATATTTCTGATGAATAAGTTGTGCCAGCATGACGTATCTTCACTTTTACAGTAATATTTATGATTAGATTAAGGGTTGCACCAGAGGACCAGCAGAGTCTTATAAAACAGCTGTATTCCCCACTGACCTCATGATACGACATCTTTACAGGCTCCTTCAGTCTGCAACATCCATTAACTTTCAGATGCATTATCTAATAGTTCCAACATGTTCGACACAGGATGTCACCCAATTTTTCTCATGTATAATAAGCATGTGACTGATCCTGGTGCAGTACTGAATAGTACAGTTGTGACAGATTGCTATTGATGGGAGATATGGATAGAAAGAGAAGATGTGAATAAGAAGAATGTGGTCTTTTATACAAATATTGCAGGTGCTGAATGGTACAATAAGGGGAAAGTCGTCAGTGGTGTTATGAATTTCTCTAGTTTGGCTCACGGCACCAAACTGTTGTGAAATTCTAAGAACCAGGGAGTTGTCTTCAAAGCAGAATCCTTTAATAAGAAGAACTCAGCGTGGCTGTGGCTGTGGCGTCATTGAAAGAAACTCTCATCTGGCACAGCAGACACTTATACATTTTACAGACAGTGGTTAATGTAGGTGGGGACAGTCTAAAACAAAGCATGCAAATGAAGTGTTGTTGTCGGCAGGGTAAATTGCCTTTCCAGCCCCAATCTCATCAGCATATAAGTACCCATTCACGATACATTTGAGCATTAAATGTTCTGGAGACAGAAACCGTCCGACAAGTTGACCGGCTTGAGAAGACAATAGACACAGCCGTGCTGCGAAACTGAAAAATTGCATTACTTTAGAGACAGTCAGGGCTCAGGAAACCAAGACATTTTAAGCTCTGTCACACCCTAAAAACAACTTTTCAGTTATATATAGATTATATAAATCTCTATTTCCACAGTGGTTACCTTTAATTTGTTCCAAAACGATATTGTGTAATTGTCTTTCTTCCATGGATCACCATATACTAAAACAAAAATGTGTGTTAGGTTTGTTTTAATTAAGAATGCACAAAAGTGTTATCATCAGTTAGCTCAGGTGATCAAAACAAAATGTTGTCGTATTACTTCAAACCAGCAATTCTAAACGAACAAATACTTTTAATGTTAAATTTATGCAAACTGGATTTATTCTGTTTTCTGTCACTTCACTGAAACATAACGTAGGGCTAGCTAGCTAGCTAACTAACAAACCTCAGTGATAATCCATTTTAGTATTGCAAATTAGAACACTGTTTCTTAAATTAGCAAAATATTAAAGTTATTATTGTTTTTACTAGATTTATTAAGTTTTATGTTTTTTTGTCACTTCACTGAAATATAAAGTAGTGCTAGCTAGCTGACATTTTACTCTATAACATCAGAAAGGTCCGACCCTTCCCATCTGAACATACAGCTCAACTCATTGTTCAAGCTCTTGTTCTCTCCAAACTGGACTATTGCAACTCTCTACTAGCCGGGCTTCCAGCTAATTCTATCAAACCTCTTCAGCTGCTTCAGAACGCAGCAGCACGAGTGGTCTTTGATGAACCCAAAAGAGCACATGTCACTCCGCTACTCACCCGTTTGCACTGGCTGCCAGTTGCTGCTCGGATCAAATTCAAAGCTCTGATGTTTGCTTACAAAGCGACCTCTGGCTTTGCTCCTTCTTATCTGCTCTCACTTCTGCAGATTTATGTGCCCTTCAGAAACTTGCGTTCTGTGAATGAACGTCGCCTCGTGGTTCCATCCCTAAGAGGGAAGAAATCACTTTCCCGAACTCTCACATTCAACCTGCCTAGTTGGTGGAATGAACTCCCTAACTGCATCAGAACAGCAGAGTCACTTGCTGTCTTCAAGAAACGACTAAAAACTCAACTGTTTAGTCTCCACTTTCCTTCCTAATCTGTAACTGCCTCTCTGGCTATACCACTAACTGTACCCTCTCAAAAAATTACTAATGCTTTGCTTCTTAGACTTTACACACCTGAAACTTGTCTATAGCACTTGTTCACTGCTGCTCTTATAGTTGTGTAAATTGCTTCCTTGTCCTCATTTGTAAGTCACTTTGGATAAAAAAGCGTCTGCTAAATGACTAAATGTAAATGTAAATTTTAGCATTGCAAATTAGAATTCCTCAGCACAAATATTTTCCCACCAGCCCCAGCTCTTCATCACAATGGCCATCCAGTTTAATAAATTGTTTCTAAATTATGTCATAATTGAAAATTAAACAATGTTGCTCTTGTAGCCTACATTTAATGAAAATGTGCTCTTAATCTATTTAACTTTTAACCAGGAACTAATGTAATGAAAATTTCACAGCACACTTAAAGTGATTAAAATGATCACAGTTATCAATACAAGGTTATGCTAAAATGATCTGAAAATGTAAAAAAGTGTGTCAAACACGGTTAAGGCGTTCCACCAAATCGTGTGTCTGAAAAAAAGCAAACACCATAAACATGGATCCTTGCATTTTGGATTTGTTTATTAATATTTTTCATGTTCACTTCCTGCCAAAATCATGTCGTAAGAGTTGTAAGAGCAATAAATAATAACTTGACTTCAAGTTGATCATTTGGAAAAGTGGCAGAAGGTCGATTTTTCCAATGAATCATCTGTTGAGCTGCATCCCAATCATCACAAATACTGCAGAAGACCTACTGGAACCCACATTGACCCAAGATTCTTACAGAATCAGTCAAGTTTGGTGAAGGAAAAATCATGGTTTGGGGGTTACATTCAGTATGGGGACATGTGAGAGATCTGCAGAGTGGATGGCAACATCAACAGCCTGAGGTATCAAGACATTTGTGCTGCCCATTACATTACAAACCACAGGAGAGGGCAGATTCTTTAGCAGGATAGCGCTCCTTCTCATACTTTAGCCTCCATGTCAAAGTTCCAAAAAGCAAAGACGGTGAAGGTGCTCCTGGATTGGCCAGCCCAGTCACCAGACATGAACATTATTGAACATGTCTGGGGTAAGATGAAGGAGGAGTCATTAAAGATGAATCCAAAGAATTTGGATGAACTCTTGGAGTCCCTCAAGAAGTCCTTGCAGAGATGTATGGATGCAGCCCTCCAAGCTCATGGGAGTCAGACACGATATTCATTCTGTTTCCACTGCAGCATGACTTTACATTCTATACTGGACATTATTTCTGTTAAGTGACAAGACTTTTGTCTAAGCAAAGTCAGACCTTACTGTCCTAATTAAATAATTAAAAATCAGGTTTACCTTTAAACCAGTAATCATGACATAAACATTACTGGGAATATACACAAAATTATTGTTCATACAGTAACCACCATAATTTAGTAACTCGAGAAATTTATTTGACTTGATAAAAGTGTTACAGAATGACCAATAATGACTAATGACTGTCCTTTAAAATGTCCAAAAAACAAAAAAATTAACAAGAATGTAGCATGTTTTCATTTGTAACTTTTCATGTACAGTAGCATGTGTGTTGTTCTCCAGCCAGGCCAAGGGTGAAGAGGTCTGCTGCTCCTCCTGTTACTGATGTGAGAAGAACATCTGCTCCGCTGTTCCTCAAAGGTCTGCAGGACCTCAGGGTGATGGACGGCAGTCAGGTCATCATGACCGTGGAAGTGGCAGGTATACAACATTCAGCTTCTTAATCTACACTGTCAAACAAACATAAAGACTCCATTTAGCAAACATAAGGTAACAATTTGCACTCAGTTGAGTTTAGAATTGTAGCTTTTATTCAACATGATATGTATAAAGGCTTGTAAAATGTAAATAGCCACTTGACACTTTAGCCACCAAAATGTAATAGCCACTTAACACTACACTGAACTCCGGTCTTTCACACCTGTTGATCGATTGTTTTGTTCCGAAACAAGATTAAAATTGCTACAATGTTTATTTTTGTTCTTGGTGCAGTTGAGGAAAGTTTCTCAACGGACCAAAATAGTTAAAATAAGTCACGTGTGAGTAAACTCACATTGGTCAGAGTTTTAGGGTTTATTTTACAAAGTCCCACAGATTCCCCTCAGCTTTCATATGTCGTTATTTTAATTTATGATGATGAGCAGTAAGATATCATAAGCGGAAAGCATAACTGTAGCAATGTTCGTTGTTGAGGGAAGAAGAAGACAGGGTCGGTGATTCAGGTGAGCAATAAAGTTTTATTTTTCAAGTAAGTGCACAACACCCGTAGTGCGTGCGTGCGTGCGTGCTTTCTCCCGGCTGCTCCTTCTGTTCTCCTTAAGAAGGGTGTCTCTCCGGCCCAATCACTAGAATAAACAGGTGTTATTTATTATTTCTGATTGACCTGCTGATTAGCCGCCGGGCTCCAAGCCTGCTCCTCCCCCTCATTGGGTGTTCGATCATGCTTACCTCTCCACAATAACGTTCTTGACACCCACAAACAGTCACAAAATATAAATCAGAGAGGGAGGACTTTCCCATACATGGCCTCATTTCAGTTGTCAAGGGTTGTAAAAATCTATCTATTTGATCAATCTATTAAAAACGCTGGAATTATGCATAATGAGCTTAAATTATAGAGAGGAGTAACAACTGAACCGAGACTGCAGTCAGATCATGAAGCAGATCAATTGAGTTGTCAGTGCAGAAATGAACAAAACGACAGGCCTAATACAAAATAGTGTATTAAAATATGGGAGAAATATCAGATGGTAATTTCAGTCAATTTTCCTAACGGATAAACCGCTCTCTTTGATAGTACAGCATGCTTTCACTTTCGTATTCGTCATGAAATGCACATTTACCGGTAGGACGACAATCCACCAGTTTTAAGGAAAATAAACTCACTTCATTTTGGCATATTATTTCTTACAACAAGACAATATGTTTTGATTGTCTGGAAATTTCTTCTTGATTTAAAATATTTTAGATATTTGGACTATAAACAAGACAAAAAATCTAAGTAAGAAAAGCATTTTTGCATTGTAAAGGCTCAGTTTCAAAGAGTTACAAAACAGTTCTTGTGTGTTATTTTGAGCTGAAACTCCACATACACATTACATTAGAGATTATTATTTTACATCTTGTAAAACGGGGCATACTAGGTCCCCTCTAACAAGTTATTACTGTAATTTAGTTCACTTTTAAACTGGAAAGATGCCTGTGATTATCTTTTTAAAGTGTATTATATTCTTGCCACGGTTGTCAGCATCAGCAAACTGTGTATATCATGTCCTAATACAGGTTTATGCTGGATTAAATTGTGCCAAAATTTCCAAAAGCCTCTCCATATTTTCCAATAGCTTGTGTTTTGCTGCGTTAAGTTGTAATGAATGGAATTTCCTTTGTACTCCCTTAAGAGGCATCATTTGTGCGTCGACCGGGGTCTGTGTGCTTGTGTGTGTTTGTACAAATGACTTAACTCTGCTCATTATATAATTGTGAGCACTTCCTGTTTAAGGGACGACATCTGAGGAGTCTCCTAACTGGGGATTTGCATGAACATGTGACTTCAGCAACATATTATTTTTTTTTTATTCAATCCAATGTCTGTACTGTGACTTGTAAGTCATACTACACTCTCAGAAATAAAGGTACGTGAGCTGTCATTGGAGTGGTACCTTTTTAAAAGGTACAAATTTGTACCTAAAAGGGCCATATTAATACCTCAAGGGTACATATTAGTACCTAAAAAGTATAAAAGTGTTCCTCTTAAATTTTTTAGGTACTAATATATCCTTTTAAGGCACCAACATGGACCCTTTAAGTACAAATGTGTACCTTTTGAAAAGGTACCACCCCAGTGACAGCTCACGTACCTTTATTTCTGAGACTGTACATAACTCTCATTGTCCCACTGATCCCATTCTTCGCCTCTAATGATAATTGACATCATAGTTCACCCAAAACTCAAAATGATGTCCTCATTTACTCATGCTTTTTCCAAACATGTTTGACTTTCTTTCCTCTGTTGAACACAAAATAAGATATTTTGAGGAAAGCTAAAAATCTGTAACAAATACCTTCCATAGTATTTGTTTTTCCTACTGTGGAAGTCAAGGGTTACAGGTTTTCAGCTTTCCTTAGTGTTCAACAGAAGAAAGAAACACATAATGTTCTGGAACCATATAAGTCTGAGTGCATACATTTGTTTTAAGTGAACTATCCCTTATATTATTTGCAAATGCGATGTGCTTTGTATGTAGGAAACCCTGCACCTGAGGTGGTCTGGCTGCATAATGGAAAAGAGATCCAGGAGTCGGAGGATTTTCACTTTGAAAAGAAGGGCGGTCAGTATACACTCTTCATACAGGAGGTGTTTCCTGAGGACACGGGGACATACACCTGTGAGGTGTGGAATGAAGCCGGCAACGCTCGAACTCAAGCTTCACTCACTGTACAAGGTACGGACTGGATAGCAAAATGACAACGCAGGTGTAAGCTACCATTAATACTGACAGAACGTTTTCTTGTAACCAACTTTTTAAAATGGTTCACCCAAACATGAAAGGTCCGTTATGAATTACTCACCCCTGAGACACAAATTAAGATATTTTAGATGAAATCTGAGAGCTCTCTCATCCTCCATAGACAGCATGTCATGTCATTTTCATCCGCTTATCCGGGGCCGGGTCGCGAGGGCTGCAGTCTTAGGAGAGAACTCCAGACTTCCCTCTCCCCAGACACTTCCTCCAGCTCCTCCGGGGGGATCCGAAGGCGTTCCCAGGCCAGCCAAGAGACATAGTCCCTCCAGCATGTTCTGGGTCTTCCCCGAGGCCTCCTCACAGTGTGACATGCCTGGAACACCTCCATTGATAGGCGTCATGGAGGCATCCGAAACAGATGCCTAATCCACCTCAGCTGACTTCTCTCGATGTGGAGGAGCAGCGGCTCTACTCCGAGCTCCTCCAGGGTGACAGAGCTCCTCACCCTATTTATAAGCGTGCATCCTGCCACCCTGCGAAGGAAACTCATTTCAGCCACTTGTATCCGAGATCTTGTCCTTTCGGTCATGACCCAAAGCTCATGACCATAGGTGAGAGTAGGAATGTAGATTGACCAGTAAATCGAGAGTTTTGCCTTTGGGCTCAGCTCCTTCTTTACCACAACGGACAGATACATCGAACACATTACTGCTGCCACTGCATCTATCCGCCTGTCAAACTCTCATCTCCATAGACAGCAATGGTTCAAAATCCAGAAAAATAGCAAAAAAAAACATCCTCAAAACAGATTCAGATCCTGTATCCAGTGGTTTAATCAGAATGTTTTCAAGCTACACAAAAATAAAACTAAAAGATAATGACTTTCAACAGTTTTATTCTCATCAAGGCGGTCATAGTGCCACCGCATGACATGCCTTCTTATAATGTAGATGTAATAATAAGAAACCAAATTTCAGGTATTGCTGACTGAAATAGGCTTGTTTATTACCGGTATTATATATTATTTTTATTGTAAAATGCTATATGCTGTTTTTTAAATAAAAAAATGACATGTCTTTTAGACGTTTACACATTATTTTCTATAAGGGTAAGCACACCGTCTGTTTGTGTTGCTAAGCAGCATATAGAAAACAATGTAAACATGGGGTGTGGCAGGGTAGGGTGTGGCATGCAACGTATGCATTGTGCAGCCCACTTCAAGTGTCAGTATAGGGTGCATGTTCACGAGAGCACTATGCTCTTTATGTGCCTCACACTTGGTCACACTGCTGACCAGGGGCGTTGCTAGACATAAAGCTCTATCTATCTATCTATCTATCTGTCTATCTATCTATCTATCTATCTATCTATCTATCTATCTATCTATCTATCTATCTATCTATCTATCTATCTATCTATCCATCCATCCATCCATCCATCCATCCATCCATCCATCCATCCATCCATCCATCCATCCATCCATCCATCCATCCATCCATCCATCCATCCATCCATCCATCCATCCATCCATCCATCCATCCATCCATCCATCCATCCATCCATCCATCCATCCATCCATCTATCTATCTATTAATTAATTATAAAAAATACAATTATTATTCTAAATAATCTTAAATGTAACTAGAAAACAATGTTTAGACAGAACTGGAGTGATATACTAAGATCATTTAAGAAATCTTTTGTATAAATATTAATATAATTTGAATGAAATTCTATAAACAGTTCAATAAAATACAAAAAAAGATGCTGTATAGAATTATCTGTTGTCTTAGACTTGACACATGGCAGAGAATTAGGTTTGTTAAGTCTTTACCTCCCTGACTCCTCATCCCTCCTTTTTGCTTCATACAAAAAAGTCAGGAGCCATGCTTAGTAAGATCATCGTCATATTCTTTAAACTTTAGTTTTGTCGACTAGCTAAACAGAAAAGGCTGTTACACCGGTTTTACAACGCATGAGCGACGCGTGACAAGTAAGTAGCCTGCTTTTTTGGCGCACATGTTAACTACCGGGACTCGCACCGGCAGAAGAGCTGGGCGTGAGAGAGGCGCACACGCGGAGAGGCGCAATTTCTCTGCGCACACGCGGAGATGCATCAGTTTGCTTTTTTATAAACACACTGCTTTCACCAGCGTTGGTTCGGTGGTCTTCTCTCTATTTTATTTCGGAATTACCACTCTTAATAAATACACTTGCATATGAAGTAAATCATATCTCAATGCATTTACTGGGGCACTGGAGATTTTTACTGCGACGCCCCTGCTGCTGACATATATCTTAGTTTCGCTTTGTTTCAAACACAAATGGGCATCTGGGGGTATACATAATTGCACAGTCCTCAAGTACATGCGCCTTTTACTCACACTGAGAAGAAGAAACTGTTGAATAAAGTAATTATTGTTGTTAAGTGTGTACACAAACTTTCTTGTAGCTTCATAATATTCTCAATGAACCACTGAAGACACTTGGACTGCTTTGATGATGCTTTTGGTACCTTTATGGGTTTTGAATGAGTCTGAACCGTTGCTGTCTATGGAGGATGAGGGAGCTCTCAGATTTCATCTAAAATGTCTGTATTTATGTTCGAAGGTTTCGGGAGTTTGGAGTTACATGAGGGTGAGCAATTATTATAAAAATAATTTTGGACTGAACTGACTTTTTAAGGTGATGACAAGGTTTTATCATCCTAAAGTGGTAGATCAGCAAAAAATGAAAAATCACTCACTATTTACTCAACTTCAAGCGATTCCAAAGTAGTTTAAGGTTTTTCTTCTCTCCTGTTGAACACTAAAGAAGAATTTTAAAGAAAGCTGGAAAAAAAAAGAAAGTCAATGATTACAGGTTTCCAGATTTCTTCAAAATATCTCCTTTCGAGTTCAACAATAGAAAGAATCTAAAGGTTTGGAACAAGTGAAGAGTGATTAAATGATGACAGAATTGTCAGTTTTGGGTGAACTATCCCTTTAACACATAATAGTTGAATACGGATGTTAATCACTGATGGATTTATATGTTGCTCACAGAGCCTCAAGATGGTGTTCAGCCCTGGTTCATTACTAAAACCAAGTCCTCTACTGCCTCTCTGGGTCAACATGCTCTGCTGTCTTGCGCCATTGCTGGTGACCCCTTCCCGGAATTCCTCTGGATGAAGGATGGACAGGTAATATCTGGTGGTGGGGACTTCGAGATCCTACAGAAGGAAGATGTTGTCTCGCTGCTCATTAGGAAAGTAACCATTCATCACGCTGGAAGCTACGAGATTCATCTGAAGTAAGAATTGTTTTAAAAATGGTCTAAACTATTCTTTATATAATTTGGTTCAGTAAATGTGTGGTTAGATGATTTTCTGTTTGGTACACTCGAAAAAAATCATTGGTGTAAAGCTGTGGTCACACTGGGCTTTGTGTGTGCGAAATTCTGTCGTACGGCGCTGCGAAAAGGGGCGGGATTAAACTAGATGATTAGATATTAAAAAAGCGAGCGATTGCTCCATGTTTTACATTTCTGCCCAGAGAGGTCCTGTTTTGATCCTCGATTGGTCTCACGCAGTCAAGTGATGCGATTTTGCAGGTCAGAGTTCACCAAGCTTGAACTTTGCACCGCAGCAACCTGCGAAACTGGACGCATGACCTTGCGCTTCCGGTCTGACGCATTCGCGTGCGTATGAATGGAAGTCTATGGGAGGAAAAGCCCAGTGTGACCGTAGCTTAACTTATTTAATCATGAAACACATTTTCACTCATTAAAATTGCATCAGTACTTTTTTTAAGCAAAATTCAAGTTGAACCAATGTTGACAAATCTTTTTCAAGAGAATTTCCTTGTTAACTAAAGTTGTTTATTACTCTTATTGAGCCAATTCTTCTCATACACTTAAATTGGAAAACCAGAATTTTCTGTTAATCATTGCAGTTAAAATTTAGAAAACTACTTTAATAGATCTCACTTACTCAAAGAGTAAAGAAATAAAGATTATTGTTGTTTATAAAGGGGACAGAACTCAAAACAGTAGTGCTACTCTTCTCTAAATCTTCAAATCAAATGAAGATTAAACTCTAACAAATATATTTGTTTTAACCTAAAGAGATAGTTCGCCCAAACATGAAATTTGAAACACTATTTACTAACACCATTTTCAAGTGATTTCTTCTTTTTTTTAAATCGTTTTAAAATCGTACAATTTCATACGACTGAACTCGTATGAATTCGTACGAAATAGCCACTAAACTGACAAAACGTAAAATACTTATGTTTTCTCGTGAGATCAGGCTGATAATTCTGTCATCATTTACTCACACTTCACTTGTTTGAGATTTAATTTTATTCTGTTAAAAGAAATAAAAAGACGTCTGTAGTTTGAAAGAAGGCTGGAAACCTTTAACCACTGACTTTCATAGTATTTGTTTTTCCTACAATAGATGTCATTGCTACAGGTTTTCAGCTATCATCAAACTATATTATTTTAAACTTCAACAAATGAATTCATCTCAAAAAAGAATTGGAAGTAAATGTTCTTTGTTTTAGTAGACGTACAAAATAGAAGCATGCATAGAAACTGTTCTGTCAAATCAAAAAAGTTTGTGTCTTTCAGTTCCTTGTCTACTTCATAAATTAACTCCAGCATTCATAAATCTCCAGAAATAAAGTAGGAGAGTGCCGATCAGTAGCAACACTGCACGTCAGTGAGGATCCCATGCTGTCTGCGGATGATGCTAATAAATGGTACGTTCTCTAACTATTCTCGCTTCCCTCTGCCCTAGAGCTATATTTACAGCCCATGGCCCTTAACCCCAGCACTAAATCTACACAATCTCTCTATATAACTAAATTTGGCTACTCTTTATTTTAAGGTGAAATAGCTGCAGTGTAACTTTTCATTTCACCCTTGTGTACTGTTGGAGATGTTTTCATCCACTCTGGGGTGATTTCGAGGCTTAATTTGGCCAAAACTTTCTCTGTTACAAAGAAAAGATTCTTGATGACAAATACTATTTTGACACACATTTTGGGAAAATGATTTGGAGTTAAAACAAAATCCAACACTACATGTTATGGTCGTGGCTGTTTAGTAATAATAACCTTTATTTAACCAGGTAAGTCAATTGAGAACCAGTTCTCCTTTACAATGATGACCTGGCCCAGAGGCAACATAAAAAGCAGACAGGAAGCAGCAGAGACACAATACAGTAACAATTTCACAGATAATAATAAAGCACAGGGATCTTGTACTATTAACTGGATTGAACTCTTAAAGGATGATAGTGAAATATAAGTGTTGTGCTTTTAGGTCTGCTGCAGATGTTTCCAAGCATCAGCAGCAGAAAACTGAAAAGAGTAGCGACTAAATGTAGTGCGAACTTTGGGTATACAAAGGTTAATAAAACTACTAGAGCGCAGATATCGACATGTTTTCTGAATGTTAATCAAGTCGCTGTAAATATAGTGGAGTTTTCCCAATTAGAGTTTGGTAAATTAACAGAAACCAATAGATTTGTCGATGTGATTGAAGCGAAGGCCAATTCATTAAAGAATACAGTCGACAGTGATGAGAATTAAATGGCGCTCCAGTAACAAAACGAATTGCTACATGGTAAATAACATCCAGTTGTGAAGAAGAGATTTAGAAGCTGATTTGTAAATTAAATCCTCATAATCCAAAATTGGTAATAATGTTAATTAGACCAAATGCTGCTTTAAAGAGTGCGTAAAATAAGATTTGTTTCTGTAAAGAAACCCAATATGGGCTTTAACCTTTTTGCCCCATTGACTTCCATTATAATGACATTTTTTGATTGCAAAGCCATATACTGTATAATCATGCATTCTTGATTGTTGCTGGATTTCCTTGTTGGTAAGAGGGAAAATTTGTGATTTTAACTGTTGATCATTAGTTACAGTGCAAATAAGCTTAGTTTCTGGCTTTTATATGGAGTATAGTGTGTGCTTGTGTGTGTGTGTGTGTAAAAGAGACCTTTGCACACTTACGATGTTATCTTTGAAAAAATTAAAAATAGATACCTCAGCTCTCAGAACATAGTGTGTTTACGCGCACACAGTATAATCTGCTGTTTTACCAACACAATCTCACGGCAATTCGTAACTTTTCGATTTAGTGGCTAATTCGTACGAATTCGTACGATCTAATTCGTACAATTTAGTGCGATTTGCTCATCCACCAATGACAGTTGGGTTTAGGGGTGGGGTTAGGTGCCACGCCTCCTTTTTAAAATCGTACAATTTCGTACGACTGAACTCGTAGGAATTCGTACGAATTAGCCACTAAACTGTCAAAACGTTAAATACTTACGTTTTCTCGTGAGATCAGGTTGGTTTTACTCCTCCATAGAGCTCCATATAAAAGCCAGACACTTTTTTGCCCAGGCCTATCTAAAGGGTTAATGGTTCCAACTGATGATCAACAGTGACGCATAGACATTTTACCTCTTCCCAATAGGAAAAACCACCAACAATCAATAATGTATGATTATTTGGTGTCATGGCTTTGCAATCAAAAAATGGGGTTCTAATGGAAGTCAAACAGCCACCAACATAAAGAAAGTCTAGTAAATTTGAACAGTACACAAGGGTTAACTACTGAGTAATATTAATTAGTTACTTGTACTTACTATATAGTTGGGGTTACTTACATGTAATTATGCATGATCCTTTGTAAATCTTATAGTAAGAGCATGGAACATGTTAGCTATGTCATCTTAAACTAAAGTGTTACCCTAAAGGATGTTGATGCTTCCTCAGTCAGCTGTGCAGTAGTCTACATTAGAGTGTGGGTTAGTCTTGGGGCCCCGTTCCATTCTCATTTCCCTATAAGGCCTCTGAAGTCATCTCTGATGCAACTCTGTCATGTTGAACTTGCTCTCCTCTTGATTAAGCAGCTCTCGAGTGTGGGCTGAGCTTGCTGGGGCTTTAAACATCTCTGTATGTTTTTTTCTCCTCCACTCTTCCTGTTGCAGCCGAGGGGTGGAGAAGACTGCGCTAGGCAGGGGAGGACAGCCAGAGACTCCCAGCCCTGCAACGTCGTTGCACTCTGAGGAACATAGCAGTGGGACAGACCAGCAAGAAGAGGAGGGGGGCTCCACACATGGGCTTCTCAAACGGCGTGTAGAAACGAAGGAGCACCGGGAAGACCAGATCCGACAGCAGGAGGCCGAACAGATCGACTTCAGAACCGTGCTCGGCCGCAAGGTCACCACTAAGAGCGTCTCCGAGGAAGACCTGAAGGAGATCACGGCTGAGCAGATGGACTTCAGAGGGAACCTCCAACGGCAGATCAAGCCCAAGACTCAGACAGAAGAGCAACGCAAAGTCAACACTCCGCAGCAGGTGGACTTCAGAGCGGTGCTAGGGAAAAAAGCAAGCCAAGGCCCGAAACCTGCTCCTGGATCCTTGAAAACTCAACCTAGCAAAAATGAAGCGGTTGACTTCAGATCGGTGTTAGGCAATAAGAAAAAGCCTCCAACCCAGGATAGGAATGGAGAAAGCCAAGGCGACCCCAGAGGAAAGGAAAATGACGTGAATTGTGTGGATGGAGAGATAAAGGAGACCACGAATGCAGCCGGGAAGAAGGAGCCTGTTTTTGTAGAGAAACTGAGTGACGTGACTGTGCTGGACGGAGAGCGTTTGCATCTACAGTGCCGGCTGTCATCTGAGTCTCCTGCTAAAGTGACATGGATGCTTGATGGAAAAGTCATCAGACCCTCCAAATTCATCATTATCGCTAATGAGGGTTAGTTTTGCATTTCACATTTGAAAATACCCAAGTAATTCAATTCAAACTTGTTTATATAGACCACTATGAGGGATGTAAACAATAACAATGGTCCTAACCCATTTCCTGTATTACATTTATAATTTCCATAGCTTCCATGAATCCAAAAATGTCCACATATTGATAAACATGTTATAACAGCTGTTTACCGTTAAGATATGATTAAATTGTCTCTTGTTTACTAAATAGTTTGACAACAAGCAAGAAATGTCCATGAGCTAATGACATTATCATATTGAAATGGTCTATAGCTATAATTATTGTTCAAAAGGGTGCTTAACATTACAGTCAAAATTAGAAAAGCTAAGGAGTTGTGTATAGGGTGGACAGTATATAAACAGTTATCCTGATACAGTATATAGTGTCCTTTCCAAAAAGGGGATGTCTTTGTGTACAATACATTTTCAAAGTTTATTTGTGTACTAATTATTTGTGCTGTCCTGCAAGTCCTCATGATGGAAACAGTATTAAGAAGATTGATTTGTTGGGATTTGCAAGGTGAAAGCGATTTTTATAAAGCTACTGTCTAAAAAAGAAGTTAATCTTAGAGGCTTAGTTCACCCAAAAATGAAAATGTAACCACAATTTAGTCATCCTCAAGTGGTTCAAAACCTTTATGAGTTTCTTGTTTCTGTTGATTACAAAGGAATATATTTTAAAGAATGTTTGAAACTGCTGAGCATTGACTTAGCAGAAGAAATACATACTATGGATGTCAATGGTTTCCAGTTTCCAACTTGTTTTTTAAAATAAATAATAATTTTCAGTTTTGGGTGAACTATCCCTCTAAGTGTTCGAAATTTCAAACTTCGAAAACAGTTTTAAGCAGAGTTTACCTATTTCTTGATGAAGATAGACAATATATTTTGGTGGGTTTTATTAAACAGTTATATCCGTTAAAATAAGAGTTTGATCACCTAAGGTCTTTACGAACAGAAAGATTATACATTTCAATTTAAATGAATTATTGCTAAAAAATTTTATAGATTTTTTTGTTTCTCTTGATTTTTGCTGTTTATAAAAATTGTACTTAATATTTTCCCAAACATATTACTTTGGGTGTGCTAATTTTTAGATGGGATCTTAACATTTATTGTTAGATTAGTTCTAGTTTTGGATTTGGTACTGACTAATCTAATATACAGTAGAAGTCAGAATTATTAGCCCCCCTGTTTATTTTTTCCCCAATTTCTGTTTAATGGAGAGCAGATTATTTTCAACACATTTCTAAACATAATAGTTTTAATAACTCATTTCTAATAACTGATTTCTTTTATCTTTGCCATGATGACAGTAAATAATATTTGATTAGACATTTTCAAGACACTTCTATACAGCTTAAAGTGATATTTAAAGGCTTAATTAGGTTAACTAGGCAGGGTAGGGTAATTAGGCAAGCTATTGTATAATGATGGTTTGTTCTGTAGGCGAAAAAAATATAGCTTAAAGGGGCTAATAATTGTGACCCAAAAATGGTTTAAAAAAATAAAAACTGCTTTTATTCTAGCCTAAATAAAACAAATAAGACTTTCTCCAGAAGAAAAAAAATATTATCAGACTTACTGTGAAAATTTCCTTGCTCTGTTAAACATCATTTAGGAAATATTAAAAAAAGGAAAAAAAAAATCAACCCAGGCTCATTCTGAGAACGTAGTCCCGGGGACGTTTCTGGAGACCGCGAAATACGTCCCGGGAGGTACGTATTTGTGCAGTTTTTGTTTTCGCGAGTCCGCGAGAGGCCGCTGTGCGCGCTTTTTCCCGCGCCGTTCTCGCGTAAACCCGCTAGAGGCCGCTGTTGAACGACCTTCTGCCTGTCTGCCTGGATGACAGAATGATTGACCGTGCGACCGGCCAATCGGCTGACCCACCCTCCTCCGTCCCTAAACCCAACCAACGACGATTCACAAAAGCCGTCCAGAAAAAGAAAAGCCCTCGTCTGATTTACACCACGTTTTCAGATTTTGACCACATTCTCACCCTGTGACGAACTTGTTCGCTTCATTTTTTGGATTTTGTTTTTGTTTTCTTACCTGATTTCTGGAACCGCTCTTCCCCTGACTCGAACCCGGTCGTGGTCGTCGTGGTCAGCCCCTCTCTGCGCCTCGAGTCCGCCAGAGTACACGAAGAGCTAACCGGACAAACTGGTTGCAGCGGGAAAGCCCTCCACATGGAGGCAAGCGGCCGGCTGGCCGGCCGGCAAGCGCCGAAGGGAACGGCGTCACACCGCCCCGCAGCGTTCGCTTAAAAAAATGAAATGCAGCCGTACGTACCCCCGGCTACGTGTTTCGCGGTCTCCAGAAACGTCCCCGGGACTACGTTCTCAGAATGAGCCTGGGTTGCAAAAAATCTAAAGGGGGCTAATAGTTCTGACTTCAACAGTATATGCACAAAAAAATCATCTTTTAGAAAATGTTAATATAAAATAGGAACGCGTGAGGGGTGTGCTTATTCACGCTGATCGCTGTAGATGTATGAATTGAGTGAATATCCCATGTTAACGGCATATTCAGGATTTATAACACTATCTGTCATTATATGTTGACCTACTGAGCGTAATCAATAACTGTGTGTTTGTATAGGTGATCGGTACTCTCTATCTATTGATAAAGCTCTGCCTGAGGATGAAGGGCAGTACGTGTGCAGGGCAGAGACCAATGAGGGCAAGACTGAGTGTTCCTGTGTGGTCCTAGTGAACGGTGAGTGTCATTACAATCGAATACAAATGAATTCGCAGCATGCTTTTCCAATATGTCTTAAGTCACGGTCATACTAGAGTTTGAGCATGCGGAATTCTGTTATACGATGTGGCAAAAAGGTGCGGGATAAAACAGAAGTACAGAGGCGTCACATTTTGATCTTCTATTGGTCTCATTTAATCACGTGATGTGATTTTGCAGGTCAGAGTTCACCAAGCTTGAACTTTGCACTGAAGCAACATGCGAAACTTGGCACAAGACAAGTTTCTGGTCTGCCGTATTCGCATGCATATGTATGGAAGTCTATGGGGCAAAAATTGCAGTGTGACACAGAGCGCATTTTTCTTTCCCATTACATTGTTTATCAATCTAAACATGTGCTCGAGCATAGGTCTCAATTCCTGGAGGGCCGCAGCTCTGCACAGTTTTGCTCCAACCCTATTCAGCTGATCCATGCGCTTGAGGGACGTGTGTGAGCGTTATACTTGCGTCTATTGAAGTGCTGTGCACATGAGTACCATGTTTTTTAGACACAGTGTCAAGTCAAAAGAACTTTGTAAACATGATGCCTAAACTAGTGGCCCAATTAGAAGATTTTGGAGGTGGGACAGGCATTGCTAGTTTCTGTTTACAGGTGCTCAGTGGCAAAAAAGGAAAGATGCGTACGATGGGAATGTGTCCCTATGGGCGGTTGTTTAATGTCAACACATGCTTGACAGATATGCTTGTTCGTTATGCTTGCATCTTGCTTTTTTTGAAGCACCGCACATAGAACTATAATGTTTTTTTAGATGCTATATCAAGTTAAAAGAATATCACACACAGTGTCGCTCATCACTGTCAGTTCCAAAGCAGTGGATCAATCAGAAGAGCTCGGAGGCAGGGCAATCGTTGCATGTTTCTGTTTACAGTTGCTCGGTGGTGTCCAAATACCTTTGTGCTTTAAGTATTTCTGAATGCTGACTCTTGCAACAACAAAAAAAGAAGCTAAGACCACATTCGTTGTGGTTTTGCTCTTATGATGCATTCACATGAAGCATTAAGCGCGAGCGATTTACAAGTTAAGTCAATGCAAAGACGCAAATAGACATTCAATACAAAAAAAATCTAATTTAGATATAAACTACATTTATTCTCTCTGTAACAGTATAATGTTTTGAGTCTGTGTGTTGTGGGATGGGCAGCGTGTCTTTCTCCCTAAAGCTTCTGCCAGAGTTCTTCTTACTGTGCAGATCGGGCTGCATTGCGTCCCTTGAATGTCCTAAGATATCCTTGTTTTGCTTTGCAGGATGTCTTTACAGTTGCTCTAAATCTCTCTTTCCTGCATAATAGGGTTTGAAATGGACATCCAGCAGCACGATATGCGCGAATGAGGTTATGCGAGTTGAGCGTTTTGCGCGATTAAATTTGACACGCTAGTTTGACGCATGAATTAATTGGATTT
Source organism: Danio aesculapii (assembly GCF_903798145.1). Lineage (NCBI taxonomy): Eukaryota > Metazoa > Chordata > Actinopteri > Cypriniformes > Danionidae > Danio > Danio aesculapii. Next base: position 4,587,053 of record NC_079443.1, on the reverse strand, counting down.
GACGCATGAATGAAGTGAGTAAACTCAAAAAGTTCATCCATCTATTTACACTAAATAGCCGAGTGAACGTCAAAACCCGCTTCAATCGCGCAGCAAATCCGATTCATTCGCGCATCAAATTCACTTCAGAGCAGACGCGGATTCGCGTGATGGGCAGGGCTTCTGTCTGCCCGGTGACTCTAGCTGTGTTGCTAAATGGCTAACATGGATTTTATTGAGAGAATAACTGTGTTTATGTGCTTTATGGAGGCTGAAAAACAGCATTGATTCGTTTGGAGCAGTGTCTGAGTCCACTAGATCCTTTCAGAGGTGCATCCAGCTCTGTGAGCTCATTAACTCCTCCAGAAACTATACCTGGATGATAAAGGGTTTCAGCGGTACTTCTGACTGAGCCGAGCCCAGTTTGATAAAGTGTTGTCGGTGTTGGCTGGAGGATTTCCCCCGGGCCACCAACAACAAGCTCCTGATTGGTTAACTTGACGTGAATGTCTACTTAAGTTCAGATTTTTGAACTCGAGCGATTCGCAAACATGCAAAATGCTCAATTCACACCGCGCCATTCGCACCACAGGATGTCTATTCGTGCATTTGCATTGACTTAACATGTAAATCACTCACGCTTGACGTGTCTCCCGCGTCTGGTGTGAACACAGCATTATAGCGCATGGGTATATTTTTGGAAGTAATGACAAATACATTGTATGGGTCAAAATGATAGATTTTTCTTTTACGCCAAAAATAATTAGAAGATTAAGTCGATTTTGTAAATTTCGTACCTTAAATATATCAGAACTCATTTTTTGGTTTATAATGCGCCAGCAACTCTTTTTTTTATAGACATATAGACAAATTTAAAAGGGATTTTCTCAGTATTTACGCTTTTCCAGATCCAGATGTATCACAAAGTATACATCACTAAAAAGGGACAGTTATGCCTGGTTTTGTGGCCCAGGGTTACACACTGTATGTTCTCTTTGAAACTTAAAAAGCTCTCTGAGAGATTGTGCGTGCTGTACACGAGGTACTTTTTTATTTACATTGTTTTGTATATTTTGAATTGTTCAATAGAAGAAAAATTTATTTAGATATAAACTACATTTATTCTCTCTGTAAGGGTATAATGTTGTGAGTCTGTGTGTTTTGGGCTGGGCAGCGTGTCGTTCTCCCTAGAGCTTCTTCCAGAGTTCTGCACCTTCCGGTAATTACTGTGCAGATCAGGCTGCATTGCGTCCCTTGAATGTCCTAAGATATCCTTGTTTTGCTTTGCAGGATGTCTTTACAGTTGCTCTAAATCTCTCTTTCCTGCATAATAGGGTTTGACAGATTTTATTTGACTTTACAAGACAAGCCTCTAGCAACTCTAATCTCTAGATTTCTCTGTCCGGCTTTTAGTAGAAAAGAAAGTAGTCTAGTAGTCTTTCTTTTCTGAGGCCGTATTCCCAAAAAAATATCTTAAGGCTGAAAATAGCTCACTAAAATGCAGATTTTTCTGAAAATATATAGTTTTTTAAACGGGCATGTCAGTCCTCATACGCTTTTGCTCTTAAAGTATTCCACAAAGCATTGTAATGCTAAAACTAGCTCCTAAATCAGTGAAATGTTACGAGCAGTGACCAAACACACTATCCTAATATGTCTGTTGCAGGCTATCTGCATTAGAAAGAAAACATTTTAAATAACAACAACAGTGAGCTTTTAATAAGTTATTACCTTAATCATGGAGATATTTCCAAATTTATATTTTAAAATGTAGTTCAAAATAAACACGAAACCAATATTTTAAAAAAAAAGTAACGAAAATATTTTCTAAAAATACAAATTAGGCTGTTTATATATATATATATATATATATATATATATATATATATATATATATATATATATATATATATATATATATATATATATATATATATATATATATATATATATATAGTTGAGGTCAGAATTATTAGCCCCCTTTTTATTTTATTTTCTTTCTTAAATATTTCCCAAATGATGTATGTTAGCCCTAGTATGTTAGCCCCTTTAAGCTATATTTTTACGATAGTCTACCGAACAAACCATCATTTCATCCTTGTGTGCTGTTGGGGATGTTTTCATCCAATCTGGGGTGATTTCAAGGCTTAATTTGGCCAAAACTTTCTCTGTTACAAAGAAAAGATTTTTGATGACAAATATTATTTACAATAACTTGCCTAATTACCTGCCTAGTTAGCCTAATTAATCTAGTTAAGCCTTTAAATGTCACTTTAAGCTGTATAGAAGTGTTTTGAAAAATATCTAGTCAAATATTATTTACTGTCATCATGACAAAGATCAAATAAATCAGTTATTAGAGATGAGTTATTATGTTTAGAAATGTGTTGAAAAAAATCTGCTCTCCGTAGAAATTGAAAAAAAAAAAATTAACAGGGGGGCTAAAAATTCAGGGGGGGGCTAATAATTCTGGCTTCAACTGTATGTATATATATATATATATATATATATATATATATATATATATATATATATATATATATATATATATATATATATATATATATATATAAAGCATTTCAAATATGTATATTTGTTTAATTATTGTCTAAAAAATACATTAACTTGCAACATGGGAAGGACATGTTTATGTAATGTTTATCATTAAAAGCAGGGAGCACATTTTTTCGAATGCAATTCTTTACTTTTTTTTAGTTTTGTTGTTGTATTTCTGTTAAACACAAAAGAAGACATTTTAAAGAATGGAGGAAACCTGTAACCATTGACTTCCATAGTTTTTGTTTTTCCTACTATGATATTCAATGGTTACAGGTTTCCAACATTCTTAAAAATATCTTCTTTTATGTGCGACAGAACTAAAAACAACTCAAACATGTTTGGATCAAATAAAGGGTAAGTAAATGATGACATAATTATAAAAACTGCATCTCGCAGTTTGTTCAAGTTTGTCTCAGCAGCTTTGTGAATAGATTTTAAGAGAAATCCCTCAGCTAAAAACTTTTCGTTCTATTTAGGAGAACTGCTCATGGTATTTTTGAACACGAGCCCTGCTTTCCAGAACATTTCTCTACACCATTTTGCGGATTTTTCTTTCCCACTTTAGAGGATGCATTTAACCATCTTTGGGCATATTTATCTTAGTTAACAAGACATGTCCATAAATCCATTCTTAGATCTCTCTGTAAAGTCCTAAATGATATCTCCATCTCGACTGAAGCACATGTCCCTTAAGCTATCCCTTTTCTGCTTTTCTAGGACACGTCGTTACAGCTTTTTGTAGAATTCTGTCTCACTTTAGAGGATCTTTTCCTTAAGCAGAGTCAAGATTGCGCAAACCTGCTTTGCTTGGCATGTCCCTTTCTAGATCTCTCTTTCTCTCTCTCTCTCTCATTTTAAGTAACATATCTTTACAGCTGTCTCTATCCATCGCTGTGCTTCTCAACAGTTACATTTCACCTTAAGAAGCAAAAACATATATTGTTATTGTATTATAATGTATTACACCTCTGGAATACTCGCTTCTGATTGGTTAGTTATGACATGTTATGTTATTCCCAGTTAACAACCTCTAAATAAGGCAGCCTCCTCTAGGAACTGTCAGCATATACGTTCACATTCATTTAATTAAATCCACATTCGTATGTATCTGCTTGTCTGTCATGTTTTTTTGACTGTTTTGGATTGTTCGGCGTCATGTTGTGAATGAATAATACCTAGGAAATCTATGCTTTATTCAGCCAGTTTAGTTTCAGCTTGGTGTTTTTGACATTTTGACGCTATCTTGTGACTGAATAATGTGCTGGACAGTATAACGTTACACTCAATCAGCTGTTGCTGTTTTGTTTCTGTCAGCTTTGCATTTAATTAAAGAATTAATGAACTATTACGCCACAGAATAATGCTTTGCTGCCATAAATATTTATGTTTTGTGGCAAATAAGCTGGATAATGTACATCCAGGAGGTTGTCCTTCAGTTTTATAAGCCTGTCAGGCTTTATTCTGCAATAACAACTTTCTGGATGTACTTCATCCCTTACATGTTATATAGTGTATTACAATTTAAGTGCAGTGATATTATCATTTACTTTGATAAGCATTTATATATGCAGTTTATAAGGTCACTTCTGACTTTAAACGTCATTTTGAACAGTTTTATCCTTGGTTTTAGTCTTGGCTAAATTTAGCCAATGTAAACTGGCAATAAACTTTAAAAACTATTGCTTGTTAACAGCTCAAATAGTAACTTTTATTTAATGTCATGTATTTACTTACATGAACTCATGAACTAAGTATACACTACCTGACAAAAGTCTTGTCACCTATCCAAGTTATAGGAACAACAAATAATAACTTGACTTCTAGTTGATTATTTGGTATTAGAAGTGGCTTATATGAAAGGCAAAAGAATCTAGATTACACTTATTTCACCAAAATATAATATGATTATGCCTTGATTTTTTTTTTATTAATTATTTATGACAGTAAGGTTTGACTTTGCTAAGACAAAAGTCTTGTCACTTAACAGAAATAATGTACAGTATAGAATATCATGGTGCATGGTGGTCATGGTGCAGTGGAAAAAGAATTAATATTGTGTATGACTCCCATGAGCTTGAACGACTGCAATGACTCCAATAACTCATTAACATAGTCATCTGGAATGGCAAAGAAAGCGTTCTTGCCGGACTCCCAGAGTTCATCAAGATTCTTTGAAGTCATCTTCAATGCCTCCTCCTTCATCTTACCCCAGAAATGCTCAATAATGTTCAAATCTGGTGACTGGGCTGGCCAATCCTGGAGCACCTTGACCTTTGTTGCTTTCAAGAACTTTGATGTGGAGGCTGAAGTATGAGAAGGAGCGCTATCCTGCTGAAGAATCTGCCTTCTTCTGTGGTTTGTAATGTAATGGGCAGTCTTGATACCTCAGGCTGCTGATGTTGCCATCCACTCTGCAGATCTCTTGCACACCCCCATACTGAATGTAACCCCAAACCATGATTTTTCCTTCACCAAACTTGACTGATGTCTATGAAAATCTTGGGTCCATGTGGGTTCCGATAGGTCTTCTGCAGTATTTATGATGATTGAGATGCAGTTCAATAGATGATTCATCTAAAAAATCCACCTTCTACCACTTTTCCAAATGATCAACTAGAACTTAAAACTGGGATCCCCGGTCCTAATCAATACCTAACCCCAACTACTACCTTACTAACTAATAATAGGCAGCCAATTAGTAGTTCATTGAGCTAAAAGTATTAGTTAATAGCATGAATTGTACATTAAAATAGCATGTGACCGCACATTTGATTCATTTTTTTTTTGCTAATTTAGCTCTCTGTGTTTTCCTCTGTATCCTGTTTGTCTGTGTTCAGATCCCAGCCTCTCCACACCAGCTGATAAGCGGAGCAGGAAGCCTTCTACCCCGACCACAGAGAGTGAGTTTCCAAAATATGTACTTCCTTTTTTTATATCCCAATATGGAGTGGCGTGGGAGATGCGAACCTTTCCCACTGCAGTGCACACACACACGCGCACACACACACACACTGCTTTTGTACACAGTATCACTAGGGATATATCACTGATAATAATTAATGAAAAAATACTTTGCGAACGATAAAAGGAAGGAAAGAAAGACACAGAAAGAAAGATCACTGACCAACATGAAGTGACAACATGAAGGAATTAAGTTAACTTGCTGGTTTTTACTAATTTAAGTGGATTGAACATAAAACAATTAAGTTGTCTTCCAAAAAACTGAAGAATTGTGTTATTTCAGCTCATTTTTAATTAGCTTGAAGAAACAGCAAACGCCATATTTTGAATGTACATTAGATTTTCTTTTCTCAACGAAGTTAAGTCAACTCAAGCTTTCATTCCACTACATGTGTGGACATACAGAGGAGCGAAATGTCGTGGGTCTTCCAGAACAACGGTGCTACATAAAATATTCATAAATACAAACACAACACTGGACCTATGCATAAAAAACCTATGCATAACTAACATATATTTTAAGACACTTAACTAGCGACCATTTTGAGGGATGTAAACAAAAACAATGGTCCCAATGTATTTCCTGTTGTACATTTTTAATTTCTATAGCTTCTAACAATCCAAAGACAGCCACATATTGATAAATAATGTTATGGTAGCTGTTTTAACATTAAGATAGGATTGATCTGCCTCTTGTTACGGTTATGAAATAGTTTTAGAACAAGCAGGAAACGTTCACCACATTGAAATGGTCTATAAGACAGGCTATACAAGCACTTTTACATGCGACTGAACAATGCTGTGCAGGATATTGTGCAAAATAGGTACTTAAGGTTTTATATTGTGCAAAAGAGTTATTGAATGTTGAAGCAAGCAGTGCTTGATTGTGTACATTTATAGTAAACATTGTTTTCATTATTGAGTCGATGTAAGATGGAGTTTAGATACTGTAAAGTGTCAGGTGCATAAGAGAGAAGAGTGTTTCTACAGGTGGTTTAACAAACCCATTCACCTAAATGAAGCACAATTGGACTGAAATCCCATTATTATATTTTTCTGCAGATTTATTCAATTGGTAGTGTTTATTATTAGTATAATGTTTCTTTTTGCTGTAAAAATATCTTCATTTACATCATTTTAAAACTCAAACAAGGTAATACATCTGTCCACATGTTGCCATGTTTGAAATTATCTGCATATTTAGGGAAAGATGAAATTATTTATGTTTGGATGCATTTATAAAATTCCTTTTCTTACTGTTACAGGTTTAGCCATTTTGCACTATTTGGTTACCCTTTTTATTTTAAGATGACGTAGTTACAATGTATTCTTTTAACTACAGAGTAATATTGGGGTGCTTTCACACCTAGACTTTTGTTTTTGACCTGGCGCGTTTTCCCAGTTAGCACAGTTCGTTTGGCATTTGTGAATCCAGCAATCGCGCTGGGATCCACGCCAAAACAATCGCTCCGAGATTGCCTGAATGAGGTGGTCTCGGCTCGATTGAAACGAATTCTGGAGCGGTTCGTTTGTAGTGAGAAAGCAAAACGATCCGAGCCCGGCTATATTACAGTGTATTATGGATATGCTAAAGGCATATATATGGCTATATGAAGAGAGAATGATGAGTAGGGTGGGATGTCATTCCTACCGGTAAATGTGCGTTTCATGTCAAATACGAAAGTGAAAGCATGCTAACTATTAACGAGAGCGGTTTATCTGTTAGGAAAACCGACCTAACTGCAGTCTTGGTTTATCAGTTATTTCTCCCTATAATGTAAAGCCTATAATGCATAATTCTAGCCAAGGGAGAATCCTACCTCTGATTTATACTTGGTGACGATTTCTGTGGGTGTCTTATTGTTCATTGTCATAAATTGAAAATAAGGACGCATGACAGCTGAGCGGGACTCTGCTAAACTCAAAATGAACCCTGAAACTCTGACCAATGTGAGGACAGTTTACTCGCACATGACTTGTTTTAGCTCTTTTGGTCCGTTTAGAAACTTTGCCGTGTGAAAGCGAATCGCAAGTACAACGTTTAACATTGTAACAATTTTAATCCCTGTTTCGGAACAAAGCGAGTGTGAAAGCACCCTTAGTTAATTTCCTGTACTTACTATATGGTTAGGATTAATAACATGTAATCAGGGGCGTAGCAACAGGGGGGGACAGGGGGATACGTCCCACTCACTTTTAGAGACAGACCATTTAGAAACAGGTGATTAATAATTATATGAACGTATGATCTCATAGAGCCGTCCCCCCCCCACTTTTAAAATGTCCGCCAAGCCCCTGCATGTAATTATGCCAACACAGGCTCAATCTAAAAACGTAGCCCTATATATGTTTCTGGAGATCGAATTATGTAGCCAGAAGTACATATGGCTGCATTTCGTCTTTAAAACAAACGCTACCGGCCGGTACGATGCTGTTCATTTCCGCACTTACCTGCTGATGGCTTACCTCCGTGTGCACGGCTTTCCCGCTGCCATTAGCCTGCCATGTACGTCAGCAGACTTGAGATGCAGAGAGGAGTTGACCACGTCAACGGGGTTCGAGTTCAGCGAAGAAGAATGGTTCCAGAAATCGAGGAAGACTAAAACAGAAGCCAAAAATTAAGTAAACTAGTAAATGACAGGGTGAGAATGTGGTAAAATCAGAAAATGTGGTAAAAATCAGGCGAGGGCTTTCCTTTTTTCTGGAGTGTTTTTAAAACTGTCGGAAGTGGGTGGGCGGGTCAATCGGTGCTTTTGAAACAACTATTGGTTGGATTTAGGGAAAGAGGAGGGTGGGTCAGTCGATTAGTCAGTCAGGTGGATTAGAAGAGCAGGCACGAATGGCACTCGCGAGAGACATTTGAGATCTGAAAAAGTGTACACAGTGGCAGATTCACAAAAACTGCAAAAACTGCAAACATACCTCCTGCGACGTATTTCAAGATCTCCAGAAACGTATATAGTGGTACGTTTTCAGAATGAGCCTGGGTTGAATTAAGCATAGCTCGCTATAATTATTATAGAAAGTACAAGTGACGTGTAACTACATCACCTTAAATTTAAGTGTTACCCACTTTCTTCTAATATTGACTTGTAACATTAGAATATTTTATAGTTGTAATATAGCCCAATAGTATAAAGATAGTATGGAAGCAAAGCGTAAGACAAACCAGCGAGATCGGAGTTAACTGTTAAAGCAGTTATTCATCTCTCACACTCTTCATCTGAGCATTTGTTTGACAGAGCTGCTGGAGAGCTGCTGGTTTCGACTGATTTTACATGTTAAACAAAGTCAGTGAGTAAGAAAGAAAACAAGGAGTGAACAAAAGTATGTTTAAAAATATAAAGAAAGACTAAAATAGGATTATTGACAATGGTGAGAGAGAAAGACAGAGAGAGAGACTTAACTTTTAAAGCTCTTTTCTTCACAAACAGTTTTAAGCAAGGTGCAAATTAAAGGGGTGTCAACTTTTTCAGTAATGCTAGTTTGTGTATGCTAGGTTTTTGTAATGCTAGGTTGTTTTGCAATACACGCTTCAGTAAATCAAATGTATGTGTTTATTCAAATTAAATCTAATTTATTTATAAAAGAAATGTGAGTTTTTAAGGAATATTTTGTGTATTCTGACCTACAGTATCCTCTGATTAGCTATATCTCTGTGTCAAATATTACTTAAATTTTAAGCGATATGTAGATACAAACACTTGCTTTACAAGAAAAGGACCTTGTGAAGAATTACGGTGACTATTGGTGCTCTAGATCTGCTGGTTTGAGACAACTAAATGAATTTGTTCCAACACCATCTCACAGCAATTCGTAACTTATTGATTTAGTGGCTAATTCGTATATATTCGTATGATCTCATTCGTACAATTTAGTACGATTTGCTCATCCCCCAATGACTTGGGTTTAGGGGTTGGGTTGGATGTCACGACTCCTTTTTAAAATCATACATTTTCTTACGACTGAACTCAAATTAGCCACTAAACTGACAAAACGTACAATAGTTACGTTTCCTTTTGACATCGGGCTGATTTGGTCATGAAAAAAAGGCATGATTATGCCTTCACAATGGTATGAACCGTTAGAGGGGTGGCCAAATGTATATTTCTATTATCTATTATTTTAAATATTACAATTATTATTTAAGATACAAACTATTTTTCACTATTTAGAGGACTGACCCCCCATACATCTGTTTTGACATCCTTCAGGGGAGAATCAAGTAATAATTATGGGGGTCAATCCTCCCAAATTCCCCTGAAATTCGCCCTCTTGTTATACGTCATATAAAAAACTAAATATATAAAGTACACACGAACACCAACTTACGTTAGCATATAAAACTTATATACAAACACATAAATCTGATTTCCCCCTTTAAACCATCATATTAAAACCACTTTCTTCACTGAGAGAGAGAGAGAGAGAGAGAGAGAGAGAGAGAGAGAGAGAGAGAGGGAGAGAGATCATGACCGTTCCTGCATGACTGCTTGGCAAAACCCACTTGGATATCCATGTATGGACTCACTCTAGACTCGCTCTCTGGACCACGAGGAGTGTTGTATGAGTTTTTTAACATCAATGTTTTTAACATGCCTTACATTCTCTGGATTGTTTTGTGAAGACTTTATATACTAATGGATCTACTGTTCGCCTTCTCTCTTAGCAAACTTATGTTATTATGCCTCTTATGTCTGTACAGAGCTGTAGTATCCACAAAAAAAATAGCTGAAACTGAAATGCGAGGTGCACACTCATCTCTCAGGAGAAATGTCCCCTACAGTGTTATTCTTTCGAAGGGTTAGTTCACCCAAGAATGAATATTCTGTTATTAATTACTCACCCTCATGTTGCTCCTCTGAGACCTTCGTTCAACTTCAGAACACAAATTAAGATATTTCTGATGAAATCCTGGAGCTCTCTCATCCTCTATGGACAGCAATGGTCATGAGGCGTTCAAAGTTCAGAAAAGGAACCAAAAATATTGTCAAGTGGTTCAAAGGTTCAGAAATGTTTTCTGTGTCAGATAAACCAACACAATCTCACGGCAATTCGTAACTTTTTGATTTAGTGGCTAATTCGTATGAATTCGTATGATCTAATTCGTACAATTTAGTACTATTTGCTCATCCCCCAATGACGGTTGGGTTTAGGGGTGGGGTTAGGTGCCACGCCTCCTTTTTAAAATCGTACAATTTCGTACGACTGAACTCATACGAATTCGTACGAATTAGCCACTAAACTGACAAAACATAAAATACTTACGTTTTCTCGTGAGATCAGGCTGGATAAACATAGAGCCTGTATTTTCTCTCTAGTATCAGCTAATCAGGGTGTGTGTTAAGGCTACTATAGGCAGTATGATGTATTTTTAATTGGAGTCAGCAGCACAACACTCAAGCATCATATTGCTCATAGTAAACAAATAAAGTCAACATAGGCTCATTCTAAAAACGTAGCCCTAAATACATTTCTGGAGATCATGAATTATGTAGCCAGAAGTACGAAAACTGCAGGGCAGTATGATGCCGTTCCTTTTCACGCTAGCAGCGGACCGCATACCTCCGTACGGACACTTTCCCGCTGTTATCACTTTGTCCAGTGGCTGCTGTGTACGTCGGCAGACTCGAGACACAGAGAGGAGTTGACCATGACGACGGGGTTCGAGTCTGGCGAAGAACGGTTTCAGAAAGCAGGTAAGACAAAAGGCTAAAAAAGTAAACAACAGTGTGAGAATGCGGTAAAATCTGAAAACGTGGTAAAAAAAAATCAGGGGTCTTCTCTTTTTCCGCATTGTTCAAAACACTGTCGGTTAGGTTTAGGGAAGTGAGTGGGCACTGGTCAATGCGTGCTTTTAAAAACACTATCGGTTAGGTTTCTATCGGTCAGTCAGTCAGTCAGACTTACTGACGCGAGAAGAGCAAGCATGAACGGCACTTGTGAGAGAAATTGGAGATCTTGAAAAGCGCACACAGCAGCTTCTGGTGGATTCGCAAAAGCAAGAAACATAGCTCCTGGGTTGTATCTGACGCTGTCCAGAAATATATTTAGGGCTACGTTTTCAGAATGAGTCTGGGTTGAACAAAGTTGTTGGTACCTTTTTTTTTTTGGTGCACAAAAGTGTTCTTGGAGCTTCGTATGACTACCACTGAAATTACATGAAATGTTTTGACAATCTTTTTGGTTCTTTTTCTGGACTTTAAACATTTCAGGACTATTGCTGTCTATGGAGAATGAGAGAGCTCTCGGATTTAATTTGAAATATCATAATTTGTGTTTTGAAGATGAACTAAGGTCTCTATTTGAATTAATTCTTTAACAGAAATGCAAACTGAGATTCTAAAAAAGAAGTCATTTAAAATGATTGGTAATAGTCAAATTACAGTTCCCCGTGTTAAGTAATTTCCTGTGCAGTACAAAGTGCTGCCTGGTGCTTGTATTGAGAAGCAAGTGGAAGCCATGTGAAAGGGCTTTAGAGGTGTGTTGTAAAATGTGCTGAAGTTGAATTCGTGTCAGAATCATATGTGCGCATTCATTTGAATGGCATGCTTGAGTTGCTGTTATCAGTCACTTACAGCATGTCATTTTGCACAGCACAACTAAACACTCCACTTTTTTGGATATAGGGTCATTTTATGAAAATTATTTTAGAGTTAAATCTTTATTATTTTTTGTGAAGTTTAGTTATAAACTAATTTCGAGAGGATCACGTACTTATGATTGCTAGCGGCTGGATCCGCATTATCCAATTCTCAATGCACCAATCAGACGACTCCTAAGCTACTACAAATACCCTGGGTTACGTACCACCGCTATCTTCATTTTGAAAAATCCCCCCATCCACCCCTACTCCTCCTTCTTCCTAGATGGGTGACACGGTGGCCCAGTGCTTAGCACTGTTGCCTCACAGCAAGAATGTCTCTGGTTCTAGGCTTTACCAAACCAGCAGACATTTCTGTGCGGAGTTTGCATTTTCTCCCCGTGCTCACGTGGATTTCCCCCAGGTTCCCCGGTTTCCTCCCACAGTCCAAAAAACATGCAACATAAGTTAATTAACTAATCCAAACCGGCACTATAGACATGCTCCTAGTAAATGGTTATCTCTCAAGAGCAATCACTGGCTGTTCATTGGTTATTACAGCGGGGGAGTTCTCGAGATCTACCTGAGCTCAAACTCCCCTCTTGCCTTGCAACGTCATGCATTTCATAATAACGTTACACCTACTGCAGGCATGGTATGTCAGCAAAAAAAGGTCTCTGATTATTATGGCAGAATGCCACCTATTTTCCATTGGTCTTAGCACACAGTGTTACAGAAGAGTCAAGCTGAAAATAGGAAAATTATGTAAACTCTTTGGTTATTTTAAAGCGAGATGCTAATGCTCTAATCCAAGTCAAGGATTTATGCTAAGCTAAGCTAAAAGAGCTCCCGTCAAACCCAGAGATCAGCCGAATGGATTCAAACTCATCTTTTTAACTCTAAGCCTATTCAGCCTGATCTCACGAGGAAACATAACTATTTTGTAAGTTATATTGAACATTTTGTAAGTTAAGTGGCTAATTTCTATGAGTTCAGTCGTATAAAAATGCACGATTTAAAAAAAAGAGGCATGACACCAAATCCTGTCCCTAAACCTAACCATCATTGGGGGATGAGCAAAATGAACTAAATTGTACGAATGAGTTCACACGAATTAATACAAATTAGCCACCAAATCAAAAAGTTACGAATAGCCTTGACACTGTGTAGGCCTATTTACAAAAAAAGTGTTCCATTAGACTTCTACCTGTGTACACGACCAAAAATGTTTGGTCACTCGCGTTTTTTGTTAATGATATATATATATATATATATATATATATATATATATATATATATATATATATATATATATATATATATATATATATATATATAACTTTTTTATAACAATAAAGTCGCAGAATGGCTTCTTCCACCAAAGAAAATTAAATACAATTTTTATTGCCAGTTTATCAGGACAGGACAATTTTGTTCTCTTTGACTCATTGAATGGAAATGCTTTATTTGAAAATGTTTAAAGGGCCCATAGTTTACCTCTTTTTTATGATTTAATATTAATATTATGGTTCTGAGTGTGCCAGTTTAGGTTCAGTTTAAAACACAATTCAGATTTTTTTATTATAATGTGTTAAAAAGTGTCATGTTGGGGGCGTGTCCACAGCTAGCTGATTTAGGGGTGTGTTGCTTCACATGTAAATTAGTTTCGGCTTCCCGCCAACGTAACAAGGGGGCGGGGCCATGAGCTCATCCACTCTGCGTTTGCAACAGAGTCTGACAGGCAGACTGCGAGAACGAGCTGGAGTGAGAGGTTCAGCATTCAGTCGTACATGTACGACTCGGACACAGACCAAGCAGAGAGTACAAAATTATTTGTGTCTTTGTACAGTTTTACAGCCAACTGTGTGCTAGTTTCAAGTGCCGAGCTTGTACACAGAAACTAATAACCACGCACACTGAATTAACTTTGACTGAGGCACCGGATGCGCCGCTCGAAGCTGCGACACGGCACACCAGACACTCTCTGTAGCGCGGCAGATACATGAAGTGTCCCGAATCGTCGCGCCACGCATTTTTGAGTTCTAAACATAGGTTTCTGCAGCGGTCCGCAGCGCCCAGCCGTCGACTTGAGTGTACCCTGATAGAAACCTATGTCTAGAATTCTAAAACGCATGCTAGTTAAGATCACAGGGAGCTTCTGGGATCGTGAGAAATGCAAACGGCTGAATTATAAGGTAGACTCGATGAGAAGTACACATGTTTGCAAACCTACCTAAAGATACAACCAATAATTCCGATTAGAGCGATAATGTGGAGAATATTGCTCTTGTGTTGAGCCCAATGAGCCTTAATCTAAAAATAGAGCTAGCGTGTTCCTTTAGTGATATTGCTTCGACTCACGCTGAAAATGGCGGACGTGAATCAACAAACTGAGGATATGATGACGCGCCTGTCAATCAATATTGGTGGGCGGGGGGGCCGCACTCCTACGTAAAGTTGCGGTCGGTTTGAAAACCGCTCCAATTGGTCCACCGTTTTTTATGTTGGTAAATTTTAAAAAAAGCACTGGGTGTGCTTATATCAGCCCAATATGACGGTCTATACACCATACATGCACATATGTCTGTCCAAACAGCTTGAAAAGTAGATTTTTTACCATAGGTGCCCTTTAATGTAATATTTCAGTTTAATTTGCACCTTTGAATAGACCATAACTTACGAGGAACTTTGCTAGATTCTGGAATAGAGCTATAATGAGTCCTATTTATTCAGTTTTTATCGTGAATTCTGAGGTCACAATGCTAGTATGTAATGTTTCAAAGGGGCAGTGGGTTGTATTCATTAAAATTGCAAAGTCATGTTTTCTGAGTATCTTTTGCTGAGTAGCCTCTGTCATGAAAACAGAATACACAAGTGAAAAGGATTGAAAGGATTACTTTCCAGAAACTTATTAAACATTGATAGTGGTTTTGGCTAAACTTAAAGAAACCATTTAAGATATTAAATGGATAGCTCACCCAAAGATGAATTTCCTTTTCTTGTTCACTTGTTCCAAATCTGTTTCTTTCTTCTAAGACATTTTGAAGAAAGCTGTAAACCTGTAACCATTGACTTCCATAATATATATTTTTTCTACCATGGAAGTGACTACCATGAGTGGTGACCTTATTAATACCTTATTTGTGTTCAAAAAGGAAAGAAACTCAAATGTTTGAAACCACATGAGAGTGAGTAAATGATGACAGAATTGTCCTTTGTTGGGTGAACCCTCTCATTATTGTTGTACGTTCTTTTTTGCCCACACATGAACTCTGAAAAGGGCTGACAATAGATGGTCGAGAGTGATTTTGGAGCTTCTTGGTCCTTCATCATGGAGGTTACATTCAGTCACTGAGTTGTTTGCAGTCATGGAAAATCTGTGATTAAAAATCTTGAAGCTATAAAAATAAGCAGTGGTGCTTTAGATGACGGAAAATTCTAACCTCCCCAGCACTTAAGATTTTTTTTGTTAGATGTTGAACCCAATAGAGTGTTACAGCCGTGGTAGCAGAAAGCGGAAGACTTCTTTGTGATTTTTCCAGATTTTTTATGACAGGGTTTAAAATTAACAATAATTGGACAATTAATGGTACATCAGAACTGCACAGACTACCCAAATACTGTACTCTGTCTGTCTGTCTGTCTGTCTGTCTATCTATCTATGCATCTATCTATCTATCTATCTATCTATCTATCTATCTATCTATCTATCTATCTATCTATCTATCTATCTATCTATCTATCTATCTATCTATCTATCTATCTATCTATCTATCTATCTATCTATCTGTCTGTCTGTCTGTCTGTCTGTCTGTCTGTCTGTCTGTCTGTCTGTCTATCTATCTATCTATCTATATATCTATGTGTCTGTCTGTCTGTCTGTCTGTCTGTCTGCCTGTCTGTCTGTCTGTCTGTCTGTCTGTCTGTCTGTCTGTCTGTCTGTCTGTCTGTCTATCTATCTATCTATCTATCTATCTATCCATCCATCCATCCATCCATCCATCCATCCATCCATCCATCCATCTATCCATCTATCCATCTATCTATCTATCTGTCTGTCTGTCTGTCTGTCTGTCTGTCTGTCTGTCTACCTATGCATCTATCTATCGATCGGTCTGTCTGTCTGTCTGTCTGTCTGTCTGTCTGTCTGCCTGCCTGCCTGCCTTCCTGTCTGCCTGCCTGCCTGCCTGCCTGCCTGCCTGCCTGTCTGCCTGCCTGCCTGCCTACCTACCTATCTTCACAGTTGATTTTCCAAGTCCTTCAAGTGGCATACAATTTTTTTTTAATTTATCATAAATGCTAGTCAGTACATTTCAATCATATTACAAGTAAAGTATAGACGGAATTATGGAATTGCAAATTAAGATATTCTTTAGCCTTAAGTGTGTCAAAAGCACTCCAAAGTTCAGGTAAATGCTTTTGAAATAATGATAAATAATGATGTATTTAAAGGTGTTCTAGCAAGTGTGTTTGAACCATATACTGTAAAATATAAGGACGTAGTATCTGTGACGTCACCCATAGGTTTCTGAACACTGCAAAAGAAGCTACAAGTAGGCGCGGCCAACCGTCGCCATTTTGTTCACGCGTCATCGCACCCACGGCGGGATACCAAACAAGGGCAAAGAGGCGGAGAGTGAGCGGAGCTACAGACACCTGCTGGCACTCTGCTTAGACCTGGCAGACAGACTTTACTTTGGGAGAAACGCTTAATACTTTATTACCTGCGACTCGTTTGTGTTCTGACCACATGTGCTTGGCTGTACACTATATCAATAAAGTGTTTAGACTTTTAAAAACACTGTAGTAATACAGTGAGCCACTAAACATTGCTCTTATGACGTTTTTCTACAGGAGGAAAACGCGAATTACTTCCAAACACTTCAATTATAGTGTGTGTTAGTAAATGAAAGACTATTGATGAACTCCAGCATAACACTGTATGATAACGCTTCAGATGACTGTTCTAGAGCCTACAGCTAATCAATCTGTCACATTCTGGAGTGCTTTACAGGTCTAAAGAAAAATATTAATGATAAATGATCTTAAATAAAACAAATACATTTATAGAGATGGTATACAAGTATATAACTTTACTCACATGGGAAACGGAGGCCACGTGAATGGTTTGTGAGCACAATTAAATGCACACAGCATCCCATATCATCTGATAATTGTAAGAAATAAGTCCAAAAGGCAGCTGACTGTGTAAATCCACATAAAACAACACAAAAATACGATGAATATGCCGAGATCAGTGGCTAATCTGCCAAATTCAGCTGAGGTGAAGTGACGGCGACCAGCGAAACCTAGCTGTCACTCAAGTGGCCACGCCCTTAATTATGCAAACTTAATATAACCTAATATAAAGGAAATGGATGAGTTATAAAAAAATTCACCCCCTCACAGTTGTCATAGAGGGTAATAATAGCTATATGAACCAAAATCGTTCTTTGTACCAGGCTGTAAACACCTTTTTTTCTGCTGTAAAGTTGGCCATTCTAACAGTGGGCTCAATTGCAATTTGCTCTATTATGGAGCCAGGACTAGCGGAATTTTGATGAATTGCAGTTTCAGTTACTTCCGTATTGGCTTCTAGAGGAGGAGCGGGAGGTTGCCGCTTGGTTTGAACATAAAAAAAGATCTACAAAAATAAAAATAAAAATCTACAAATCTAAAAGTCCACTTGAATGAGGAGATATTTTGTATTTAAAAAATCCCTTTTCAAGAACTACACTGAGCAGCTCATTTGAACTATAAAAGTTATTATTTTTTTTTTTATTTCTGATGTCACATAGCAGCCAAAATCCTGCCTGGAAATTTGAATGGTTCCGGATTGGGAAGGGACAAAACAACATATTGTTGTTACTCTGATATCTCTTGCTATTTTTATACGTGCAAGCTCTGTGTGATCCTCTTGACTCATATTTGCAGCTCAAATTGATTGTATTTTGAAGTATTTGCAGTAATGAAAGACCCTTTAAGATGTTTGCCAATCACGTCGCAGTAGGACAGCTAACCAATCGCAAGACATTTTGTCAACCCAGGCTCATTCTGAAAACGTACCCTTATACATTTCCGGAGAGCGCCAAATATGTCCCAGGAGGTACGTTCTTTTTACAGTTTTTGTTTTCGCAAATCCACCAAAGGCTGCTGACTAACTGACTGACTGACCGATCGACTGACCCACGTCCCCTAAACCCAACCAACAGTGTTTTCAAAAGCAATCCAGAAAAAGAAAAGCCCTCACGGCAGCCTGATTTTTACCACATTTTCAGATTTTACCACATTCTCACCCTGTTATTTACTAGTTTGTTTTATTTTTTGGCTTTTGTTTTTGTCTTACTTGCTTTCTGGAATCGTTGTTCACCAGACTCAAACCCCGTCATGACAGCCAAGTCCTCTCTGCGTCTCAATTCCACCGACGTTCGTGGCGAGCTCATGGACAAACTGTTAATAGCGTAAAATCCATCCATACGAAGGTAAGCAGTTAGCTGGTAAGGAACAGTGTCACAAAGCCCCCTAGCGTTCGTTTTAAAGACAAAATGCAGCTATATACCAGATACTTCTGGTTACATAATTCGTGATCTCCAGAAATGTGTGTAGGGCTACGTTTTCAGAATGAGCCTGTTGCATTTTGTTTTTCGGAAGGCAGGCTTTCATTAAAGCCAAAACTATTCGAGCCTTTTGTGCCAAGTTGGGGAGAAAGGTGTCATGAAAACAATATGTCATAATGTAAATTGTATGTTAAATAATGTTATTTGACCCACCAATCACAAGATAAGGGTTCGCTAACAGAAAGAGCTTCATTCACTTCACCTAATTTATCCTGAGTTCTTTCATGAAGAAGAGATCGGACTGGAGCATTACACTTCTCTCCCTAATCCTGTCTTCCACTACTGTATATCAGATTTTATATAAATCCTTTAAATAAAACGTCTCATTTTTATTAGAGTACACCGCGATACAGATGTTCCAATGATCACATTTGTTTATTTGCTGATCATTCATAGCACGCTGAGGAGATGTTAAAAAGAGCACCAGAGATCTGCTTTCTGTGTCTCCTTCTTATTGTCTCTGGTTCTTTTCAGCTGTGGTTGACAGTGGGAAGTGGTGTTATATCGGGTGATTTGTTTCAAACTGTGGAGGGCAGAGATTATCTGTTTTTCTAAGTGTCTTAAAGTTGTCAGGCCTTTAAACAGATATGTCTGATCCTATGGCCATAGACTAAACATTATGAAGCTCTCAAGTGGGACGCTATTGTCCTGTGTGTGCAATGTTTCATTGCTATCTCTAGCATTTGCTCTGCATTCTTGCTCTTGGCGCAAGACTTTTACATTTAGTCATCTAGCAGATGCTTTTGTCAAAGCAACTTACAATTGAGGAGGCATTCAGCGATTCAACAAGAAGAGGCAATACACACAAGAAGTGCTAATTATACAATGAAGCTGTTTGTGGTCAGGGTTTACTGTTTTAGTTAGTAGGGGGAGAGTTTTTGTTTTTTACAGAGAGAGAGAAGTGTTTCTACAGGTGGTTTGTCAAACCCACTCACCAATGTGAAGCACACTTCATAAATGCAGTGTCTTTTTAAGAGATGTTGAGTGATTGTAAATAAGTGTCAGGTGCAAGTGTTGGTTAAGATGGAAGAGAGATGAAAGAGTGTGCTTTCTACAGGTGGTTTGTCAAGCCCACTCACCTGCACCACTCGCCTACAAAAAAACATTGACTCAACTCAAAATCATAAGGCAACTTGCTGCAGAGTTTTTATGAGTTGACTCAACTTTCAACCCGAGTACTGCACTTGACTCGATGTAAGTTGAGTAAACTCAAAAATGTCAAGCTGGTTGCCTTAACATTTTAAATTGAGTCAACTTTTTTTAACAGTGTGTGTGAGGCACACTCAGAATTGAGCAATGTTTTGAGGTTATCTTAATTTGTGTTCCAAAGCTAAATAAAGGTCTCAGGCGATTGGAATGGCATGAGAGTGAGCAATTACAGATTTTTCAGCCTTCAGATGCAAAAATGTATTTAGTTAATTATTTAGTAGGGGCAGTGTGAACGCAACATTTATTTTAAAGTGCCCATTATACGATTTTAAAGGTCTCTAATTATTTGATTTTTACTATTTGTTGGTTTTACTATTTGGTCTCTCACAATCTCTTACATCAGGGGTTCTCAATCTCGGTCCTGAAGATCCAGTGTCCTGCATAGCTCCAAACCCAATCAGACACACCTGGGCTAGCTCATCAACATCTCACCTCATGGGCTATGCTTTCTAGAAACATCCTTGCAGGTGTGTTGAGGCAAGTTGGAGCTAAAACCTGGACACCGGACCTCCAAGACTGAGCTTGAAAACCCCTGGCTTACATTCTTTCCAAGGTAAAAAATAAAAGAAAATAATAAATAGTAGGAGATAGTAATACATCTTTATTTTTCTTATAATACACACTGCATACAATGTCTGAAATAGCCAACCCAGGCACATTCTGAGAACGTAGTCCCGGGGACATTTCTGGAGACCGCAAAATACGTAACCGGGGGTACGTACGGCTGCATTTCAGTTTTTTAAGCGAACGCTGCAGGGCGGTGTGACGCCGTTCCCTTCGGCGCTTGCCGGCCAGGCCGGCCGGCCGCTCGCCTCCGTGTGGAGGGCTTTCCCGCTGCAACCAGTTTGTCCGGTTAACTCTTCGTGTACTCTGGCGGACTCGAGGCGCAGAGAGGGGCTGACCACGACGACGACCGGGTACGAGTCCGGGGAAGAGCGGTTCCAGAAATCAGGTAAGAAAACAAAAACAAAATCCAAAAAATGAAGCGAACAAGTTCCCCACAGGGTGAGAATGTGGTCAAAATCCGAAAACGTGGTAAAAATCAGACGAGGGCTTTTCTTTTTCTGGACGGCTTTTGTGAATCGTCGTTGGTTGGGTTTAGGGACGGAGGAGGGTGGGTCAGCCGATTGGCCGGTCGCACGGTCAATCATTCTGTCATCCAGGCAGACAGGCGGAAGGTCGTTCGACAGCGGCCTCTAGCGGGTTTACGCGAGAACGGCGCGGGAAAAAGCGCGCACAGCGGCCTCTTGCGGACTCGCGAAAACAAAAACTGCAAAAATACGTACCTCCCGGGACGTATTTCGCGGTCTCCAGAAACGTCCCCGGGACTACGTTCTCAGAATGAGCCTGGGTTGGAAATAGCTGGTTTAATTATGAACACCCCCCTTTTTTCTTAGAGCATATACTCTGTTCATATTGGATAGATGGCCCAGTTTGTTTTTGATCTATCATTTACAGTGAATGCCAGAAGCAAAATCTGAATATCAGAGGAGTTACTGATGACTCATTTGAAGCAGTTCAGAATTTTCTCTTTCATTATCTAAAAATAGACAATGAAAACATAGTTGTCAGCAGTCAGTTTGAGGTGATTAAGGGATTTGAGGGTCATCATTTACTACCCTTCAGTTTATGAGTTACTTCAACACAGAAGAAGATATTTTAAAGAACGTTGACATCCATAATAGGAAAAACAAATACTTTAGAAGTCGATGTTTACCAGTTCATCATCTTTAATGTTCAATAAAAGAAACTCATGAAGGCTTATAATCACTTGGGAGGGAGTAAATAATTAGTAAATACATATTTAAGGGTGTTGTATCACTTTAATACTTTAAAGGATATCCAAGTAAATTAATGCTGATAAACTAAGATCAGCAGCTTTCTTCATGTTCAGTGATTTATTCGCAGTTCAGATGATTATAAGATTACCAACATAACATTATCATAAGCTCGGGGATGCAGAATATGCAAGGAATATCTTTCGCACATTTTATCTGATGTGAATAGGCAATAAAGGATTGAAGTACTGTCTGTTCTGAAGCCTGTAAAGGTCACATTTAATATTTAGATTTTAAAATTAATATTTATTCGAATGAATCATTTTGCTTTTTGGTTATATGTGATGTTCCTTTGATAATTATTTTTCAGAATATAATAATTTAGGTGTACTAAATATTGGACTGTCATATTAAGGTTTTTTTTCTTAGAGTTTAGTTCCAGTTAGAGTATACAGACTAATCTAATGTATATGCACAAATATATTAATGTTAATAGAAAAATATGAATTTAAAAGAGAGATCTGTGAGGGGTGTACTCATTTATGCTGAGCACTCTCTGTGTGTGGTGCTGCTACAGCCGATTTATGATGGAAAACAAATGATCTGATCGAAACTTCTGTTCCAGTAGACACCGTTCATAAGCTCAGCTCTACACGTGGTTTGCCCAAAATTGTCGAGAGATTCAGGTGAACGCTCCATATTCATCCAGAAATAGTTTTGTGTTGGAAAGAGGATGTTTTTATTTCCACAGCTTCAGAAAAAAAGAGAGGAATGAGAGAATGGCCTCTCGGAGAGGGATGAGATCGGAATGTCTTACAACTGACTGAAAAACCGTTCAGAAGTTTGACATAAGAATAGCTCGATTGCCACCGCTGGAGCTTTAAGCTTGTGTTTGTTGGCTTCGCCGTCACATTGTTTCATGACAGCGATCCGATAGCAAATAAATAGTGCCAAAAACTATTTCCTGGATTCTTGTTAGGGATATTTTTAGTATGACCAAAAAAGGCAAAGAGCAAAGAACCTTAGCAGCTGATCTCTCCAAGCACATCCAGAGAAAAACAGATCTGCTTTCCTCTCCTTCTGCCCTTCCTTCTTCCCGTTTTCCAAAGTGAGAGTGCATGTTCTCTCAAATTCACTAGATTCTGTTAGTAGATTTAATACTTGATTTAACATTCGCCTTAAAGTGTATAACTCGAAACCTGAAGGTGAAATTAGTAGTTTTAGAGCCATTTTTGTGTAAAATCAGCAATGACTGACTGACTTTGTGTTAATTCTCTAAATTAATAGTTTAATTGTCTAAATGTAACACACAAAAATATTGCTTTATGGTAACACTTTAACCTCTCTTAAAGAGCCCATATTATGGGTTTTTGAAAATGCTCTTCCATATAGTGTGTCACACAGCTCTAAGTGAAGTGAAATGTCCAGCTAAGGCTTACATCTGTAAGCGTACAGTGTTTAAAACTGTTGATTCATCTATAAAAGAGTCGAGTCATAGTGCTTCAAACGAGTCGTCTTGATAACGAGTCATTAGGTGTTTCGTGATGACGCGGCTACGAAACACAAGTAGTTGCGCGTGCAAACCCGGGAGATTTGAAACCTGCGGCCCCGCCCACTAACAGAAAAAAAGCAACACACACACACAGAGACACACACAGACACCGGTCGAATGAAGTCACGCTGTGCAGATGGATATTATTGACAGTTCACCCAAAGATGAAACCTTAGCAATATAGCCCAGCCTTGAGCAGATCAAGTGCTTCTGGAAACTATGCTTACAAAGAAGACTTCATCAGTTTGTTAAAGGACGGATCAGTAAAGACTGTCAGAACATGGATCAGTGCATCATGAATCAGTTTCTTCCCCCATTTCACAAGTGTAAGTACGTGCGATTAAAATTATTAAGGGTTATTATTCGCAGATATAACTGAGGACGCGGGTGGTGAGGGAGGTGTCGCCGACGCCGCTATGGACGCGCCGGCCCTGTGTGTGTGTGTTTGTGTGTGTGTGAAAAGAGCAGGTAGTGATGGGCTAGGAGATCTCCTCGCCAGTTCTTGGACTTTTTGCTTGTTAAAATAGTTAGTTGTCAGTATTTTTTAGTCCATCGTCTGTATTTACATTCACCCACTGGCAGCCAAAATTTACTTTGAAGCGTGTCTGCACTGTGACTACTTTTATATTGTTGATTATCTGCTGGGCATTTCACTCTGTCTCGCGCTGAAGCCTGTCAGTGTCGTCGACCAATCGCAGCAGGCTGTCATCGGTCCAATCAGCTCAAATTAGCTTCGCGCTGAGGAGGGGTTTGGGAACAAATGAATCACTGAACGATTCATATGGGAGTCGCTAGGATAATTAGGTAAAAATAAATGCAGATTCTATATCTATATTTCAACTACAGAAGGTTCCATTGACGATTGAGCATGCTTAATAAAAAGTGATGGGAATATCGTCGCTATAAATAAATGGCGTTACTACTTTTTTCAGTAACGAGTAATCAAATGAATTACTATTTCCCCTGTTACAACGCCGTTGCTGTTACTGACAATTTAAAATGCGCTTTCTATAACACTGAAGCGATGCGAGGAGCATCTCTCAACCATCCCTACTGAAAAATCCAGCTTAAACCAGCCTAGGATGGTTGGCTGGTTTTAGCTGGTCGACCAGCCTGGTTTTAGAGGGGTTTTGGCCATTTCCAGGCTGGTTTCCAGCCATTTCCAGCCTGGTCTTAGCTGGTCAAGCTGGAAAATGACCAGCAAAATCCAGCTAAAACCAGCTTGACCAGCCAAAACTAACTATATCCAGCTTAAACCAGGCTGGTCAAGCTGGTTTTAGCTGGATTTTGCTGGTCATTTTCCAGCTTGACCAGCTAAGACCAGGCTGGAAATGGCTGGAAACCAGCCTGGAAATGGCCAAAACCCCTCTAAAACCAGGCTGGTCAACCAGCTAAAAACAGCCAACCAGCCTAGGCTGGTTTAAGCTGGATTTTTCAGCAGGGATAGGACCTCTCTTTCTCTGGGGGTGTGTGTGTGTGTTCCGGGAGGGGGTGGAACACATTACCAACCAGTGATGACGATTGGTGTGTCTGTGAACGTGGTGTAACTGAGAAGGTTTAGATAGAAGACCTTTCCATTGTTTGCCAATTGGAGGCAGTGTAGTGAAGGTTACTTTCCCTGATAATT
>NC_079443.1:4407188-4559688 GCF_903798145.1 Danio aesculapii | reverse complement strand
TAGCTAAGTGTGAACTCTTAAAATTAATGTATGGTGGGCTCAAAAATCTGGGATTTCTGTGCGTGTAGAGCCTGATCTCAAGAGGAAATTTAACTATGTTCCGTTTTGCCAGTTTAGTAGCAAATTAATAAAAATCTATAAGGTTTCAGTCTTTCGAAAAGCTATGATTTTTAAAAAAGAAGGTGTGACACCAAACCCCACCCCTAAACCCAACCACCATTGGGGGATGAGTAAATAATATAAAAAAATGTTGGAAAGGGATCGTACTAATACATATGATTTAGTCACCAAATCAAAAAGTCACAAATTGACGTGAGAAATCGTTAGACCATTGCAACCAGACATACACTGTTGCTACACAAATGGAGGTGAATAGCCTTTTTTATCTCTGACAGGTGTTCCTCCTCAGATCCAGCAGTTTCCTGATGATATGAAGATCATGGCAGGTCAGGAGGTGATTCTGCAGTGTAAGTTCACCGGAGCGCTGCCCATCAGCTGCACCTGGCTCAAGTTCCGCAAACCAGTAAGAATCATTACACCTTGTATAGAAGTACATGATATGCATTCTTAAATGTTTAATTCTTAGATGCACAGATGGCACAAGAGAATACTCACCAGTATCATTTAAATGCTTTAAACATTATCTGTGTTTCGGCCTAAAGTGAGTGTGCTAGTATATCACAGGGCTTTTAAAGTTTCCACTGTGACCTCTGAGACTAAACTGGCTCTCATTGGGGCTTCCTTTGGGCCTACAGCTAGGGTTTTTTGGGCAGAAAATTTTGAGCCAAATGACAAGTGGTCATGGAGAAAGGTGGAGTTTAGGTGAAGTTTTTCCATATTATTCTAGAAGTAATATGATATGTGATGCCAAATGCTAATAACTAAATAATAAATATAGCTGCAAACAGCAATTGTTAGTGTCCAATCATTTTAAGGTCATAGGCTCTTTATTTGCAACTACTTTTAATCAACTATGAAAAATCTAACCCTACAGTAACAATTCACACCATTTAATACTGGCTTATTATTAAGATATTAACTGTTTATTAGCACTTAGCCGGCAGCTAGCTTTCTGCAATTCTCACATGGTCGCCCACTGAAGCTAAGCAGCCCGGTCAATAACTGGATAGGAGACCACATGGGAAAGCTAGCTTGCTGCCGGAAGTGGTGTTAGTAAGGTCAGCAGGGGGCACTCAAGCTGGGACTTGTCTGCATCCTAACACCCCAGTATAATGAAAGGGACTCTATGCTGCTCAGTGAGCATCGTCTTTCAGATGAGATGTAAATCCGAAGTCCTGACTCGTCCTGTAGTTGTTAAAAATCTCAGGATGTCCTTCGTAAAAAGGAGTCATCCAGGCCAAATTTTCCCACTGGCCTTTGTCATCATGGCCTCCTAACCATCCCCATATCACAATTGGCTTCATCACTGTCTCCTCTTCACCAATTAGCAGTCTGGCGCAATATGGCTGCCGTCGCGTCATCCAGGTGGATGCTGCACACTGATGGTGGATGAGGTGATTCCCCCCAATGTGTAAAGTGCTTGGAGTGTCCAGAATAGCGCTCTATAAATGTAAGGAATTATTATTATTACTTATTAGGTATAATTGTATGTCACATCCCTAATCCTAAACAATACTTAAACCCAACTACTACCTTAATAACTATTAATAAGCAGCTAATTAGTAGTTTATTGAGCTAGAAATCTAAGTTAATGATTTGTTACCAGTTTATTCATTCATTTTCTTGTCGGCTTAGTCCCTTTATTAATCCGGGGTCGCCACAGCGGAATGAACCGCTAACTTATCCAGCACATGTTTTACGCAGCGGATGCCCTTCCAGCCGCAACCCATCTCTGGGAAACATCCATACACACTCACTCACACTCATACTCATACACTACGGACAATTTAGCCTTCCCAATTCACCTGTACCGCATGTCTTTGGACTTTGGGGGAAACCGGAGCACCCGGAGGAAACCCACGCGAACGCAGGGAGAACATGCAAACTCCACACAGAAACGCCAACTGACTCAGCCGAGGCTCGAACCGGCGACCTTCTTGCTGTGAGGCGACAGCACTTCCTACTGCGCCACTGCGTTGCCTACCGGTTTGTTAATATAGTGAATTGTACATTAAAATAAAGTGTGACAATGAAAAATATTATTTTAACCAGTTACAGTGATTTGCCATGGATATATAGCATTAATCACTTTTTTAAAAGATGTATGCCAACTATAGGCAAAACACATTCCGATTTGGCAAGCTTTTCTGCAATCACAGATGCACCTGCATGCCAAATGTCAAGAAGATTAGAGCAGCCATATATAAATTATAATAACTTTGGTAAAGTTGGTAACCCATTATGTTTTAAAACAAAACAAGGGAAAAAAAAAACAATTACGCTATTATAATTGTCCAAAGGCAAAAGTTTGACTTGCTATTCGTTGAGCATGTAAATCAAGGTCTTATTAGATATACTTGAAGCTTCCAGGCTGGTATGTTGAGGCAAGTTGGAGCTAAATTGTGCAGGGATGCCGACCCTCGAGGACTGAGATTGTTGACCCCTGATCTAGCCAGCCCAAGTATCTGAAAATTTGGCCAGGGTGATGGCTGGACCTGCCCAATCATTTAGGGCAGGAAAGGTGACCTTTGGACTTTTCTAAAAATTAAAACTGAGTTTCAGAGCTACGCTTGACCCAACATAATCTCATGGCAATTCGTAACTTTTTGATTTAGTGGCTAATTCGTATGAATTGGTACGATCTAATTCATACAATTTAGTACAATTTGCTCATCACCCAATGACGGTTGGCTTTAGGGGTGGAGTTGGGCGCCACGCCTCCTTTTTAAAATTATACATTTTTGCACGACTCAAGTCGTATGAATTCGTATGAATTAGCCACTAAACTGACAAAACATCAAATACTTACATTTCCTCATCAGGCTGCTTGACCCCATAAAAACACATTTTCTTATTAAAATACCACAGACCATTGGAAGGACTGATCATAACTGATTTCAATTGTGTATTTATTTAGTTTCATAATTCATTTGGACTTAAAAGTCTTAATGGAATATATATTTTGGTGGTGGTGGGAAGCAGCTTCAATATTTGTTTTGTTTTGTGTGAAATAATGCTGGATACTACTGAATAAATTCAATTATTTATCCCAAAAAAAATGTATCCAAATTACTGGTCTTAAGTTGATGTTGGTATCTGTAGACAAACATTTGCATTGATTGTGTTTCACTGTAAAAAATGTTGGGTTCCACACAGTCGATTTGTGTTTGGACAACATGAAGGATATATAAGTTAACTTGCAAATTAAAGAGGATTGAACATAAAACAATTAAGTTGTGCACCCCCCTCCCACCTCAAAAAAAAAATGTTGTTTCAGCTTATTTTATTTAAGTAGTTTGAAGTAGTTTTTAAGTAGTTATTTTATTTAAGTAGATAATACTGCTCCAGGTAGGTGTGTTCAGGGTGGGTTTTAGAGCACTTCTGTTGAGCTAGTTGTCCAAAAGTGGAAACATAGCATAATTTGGCTATAATGCTGTCTAAACATGCTGTCTTGGTAGGCATCTCAGTGCTTTTCCAAACAGTAATGAATACCCACTCCAAGCACAACCATTTTGATCACTCATTCAGTTTAGTTGATATTTCACTTGAAATAAAAAATTATTTGAGTGGATCATTTGAAGTTCAGTAATCGCCTGTATTCGTGCCTGTTACTCTCACCCTCTGTTTTTTCAGATTCAGGAAGGTCAGGGCATCTCAATAGTCAGCACAGAAAGCAGCAGTCAGCTGACCATCACAGAAGGACAGCAGGAGCACTGTGGCTGCTATACCATAGAGATCAAGAACAGCTTTGGTGTGAGACAGGCTGCCCTCAACCTCACTATAGTCGGTGAGTGTGAACATTTGCATATCTGACATAACATTTGATAAAGCACCTTATTGCAAGCCTGTCTGGAATACTCAATTCTGATTGGTCAGTCTTGACATTCATAGGTATGTTATTACGAGATAACAAACGCTGAATAACACTAATTCATCCTGGAACTTCAAAATCACCTTGAATATTAGTGCATAACCCTATGTTCACATCCATGTACTTACATCCACAATCATATGTATCATATGTGTCTCGCACACTGCGTTTTTAGATTGTTTGGTGCCATCTTGTGACTGAATAATACATAGGCTAGTCTATTCTCCATTCAACTGGTTTCAGTCAGCTTTGGGTTCTTGAATGATGCGCATTTAGTGAATGCTCCATCAGCTCTATTCAGCTGTTTTGTTTCTGTTAGCTTTGCATTCAATTAAAATAAATGTTTTGTGTCTAATATTTATTTTCTGTGGCAAGTAGCCATGTAATAAGCAGTATGAAGTGCATCCAAGAGGTTATTCTCACAGAATAAAGCCCTTCAGTCTTATACAACAGCTCCAGATAAGCCCGTCAGGTTTATTCTGTGATAACAACCTCCTGGATGTACTTTATCTGTAACATAACACTGGAACTACCAGAATTCTGTAACTATTGTACTTAAATCGCTATAGTGGTCATTCTGAGCATTCATTTAAAGCCCAATTCACAGCGCACAGAGAAGTTAGTCATTGAATTTTTTTACTTGAAGCCTATCTGCTCCCTTATCAGATTAGGCCAGAGTTTGTTGCTGTTGGGCAATCATATCACACTGCTCACAAGTTTCATAGTTCAACAAACACTGATAGAACATGTTTGGTTCGGTGAAAACCAACCAAACCAACAGCAACAGATGCCAACAGGAATAACACACTGATCCAACAAACTCCGACAGACTTGTTTGTATATCAGACTGTACTGAATATCATGTCATATTCACATCCAATGTTTCTATTGAAAGATTAAGCTTTGAATTTTGGTCATCATATTATCTTAAGCCATTACCCTAAAAATGCAACCTTTGTAGTAATATAGCCTATAATTGTGAGAGTTACTAGTCCATCTGCAGAGATGCGTATTTTACATTGTTCGACAAGCAAAAATTTTCACTGCAATGAAAATGTTGTTTTTAAAGGTTAGTAAGAAATGTCTGAAGTAATGTTATGTTTTTACTCTCAGAAACTTTTTTTTTAGCAGGAAGTCGCTATGCTAACGGGTCACATGTGTTTATAGGCACAGGAAAAAAATTGCGGGCGATGAAATGCATGCAGTCTATTTGAGCCATTATGTCCCCAGACATTGTCGATAGTCATTCTATTCCTTGTATTTGTCAAACACAACAAGTTCTTTTTCGTTTTTTGTTTAAGGGCAAAAAGGAATGGTAAAGGAGTGATGGTATACTGTTTTCGAGCACTCCAACAGCCTACACTGCAGGAGGTGGGCTTGTAAATCTCTCATGTGCTTTCATGTACCCCTAAACACATGGACAGTGACCGAGAGTTTCATAAACATCTGCCAAAGAAATCCGCTTGTTAAATGTGACGTCACACAAAGCGGCTTCCGGATCCAAGTGCTCTATCAAACTGAATGGGGAGACTCATGAAATGGTCGGCTGGTTGGCTGGTTTTAGAGGGGTTTTGGCCATTTCCAGGTTGGTCTTAGCTGGTCAGGCTGAAAATGACCAGCTAAAACCAGCTTGACCAGCCTAGCCAGGCTGGGAGCCCAGCCAAAACCAGCTATGTCCAGCTTAAACCAGGCTAGTCAAGCTGGTTTTAGCTGGTCATTTTCCAGCCTGACCATCTAAAACCAGGCTGGAAATGGCTGGAAACCAGCCTGGAAATGGCCAAAACCCCTCTAAAACCAGGCTAGTCGACTTTTCATCAGGGTAATACTTTCAAAATTCACGATCGCAATATATATGTCCATGCCTAATATTCGATGGCAAGAAAGTGATAAATTTTTGTTAATAAATTGTTAAAATTTTGGTATTTGTGATGCAGCAAGCCCAGAGATTGTTGTGTAACCTACTGAAAAATCCAGCTTAAACCAGCCTAGGCTGGTTGGCTGGTTTTAGCTGGTTGACCAGCCTGGTTTTAGAGGGGTTTTGGCCATTTCCAGGCTGGTTTCCAGCCATTTCCAGCCTGGTCTTAGCTGGTCAGGCTGGAAAATGACCAGCTAAAACCAGCTTGACCACCTAGCCAGGGTGAGAGCCCAGCCAAAACCAGCGATGTCCATCCTAAACCAGGCTGGTCAAGCTGGTTTTAGCTGGATTTAGCTGGTCATTTTTCAGCCTGACCAGCTAAGACCAGGCTGGAAATGGCTGGTAACCAGCCTGGAAATGGCCAAAACCCCTCTAAAACCAAGCTGGTCAACCAGCTAAAACCAGCCAACCAGCCTAGGCTGGTTTAAACTGGATTTTTCAGCAGGGTACACAGTGACTTTATATAAAGTTCACTTTAATGTGTGATATGAATAAAAAGTGATCATAAACGAATATTTTCTCAATTCAAATGAGTGGCGGCTTGGACCCGGAAACAGTATTACATACGTCACCAACACTTCATCACTTAACAAGCGGATAACACATCAAAGAAGGCGGAGTTTCAGAACACAATCAAAGATTGTGCAAACACAATGGACCAATGCTAGCTCGAATGTGTTTAGGAGTCAAAACAAACTCCCCCCAAAATTCCTTTGGGTGAGCTATTCAGCCAGATATTTTACGCAGTGACATCTTTTCAGTTTTTTAAATCTTTCATTTAATTTGAACATCATAAGTTGTCTGAGAAAAGATAAAGATCCCATAATGGAATTAAAAAGCATTGTGAAGATTGGTAGTGGAGATTAGTTTAATATTTACAAAACACCTCCACAATATTCTGACATATCTATTTTGACTCAAAAAATAGCTCTAGACGAGAAAAAGTCTAAGCAAAGGAAATGAAAAATACAGCTGAGGTTTATCTAAGGAGATAGTTCGCTGCTGTTACAAAATCGGAAGCTAAACACCAGAGCGGAAACTGAAAATTCAGATGCTTCAACAAAACCCCTATCTACAAGACCAGCTAGCTAAGTTCAATGAGAAGCTGAGTTTCGGAGACTAGCAGAGATGTCTATAAATTATCAGGCCAAACCACAAAAAGAGCTACAGATTAGGCATGTTCACAAGTGAAACTCACGCGTCTATTGTGATAGCAAAAGCAGAAGTTCTCACACGGTCAAAATGTTAGTCATTTAAAGTGTGAAGCTTAAGGCAGTTTATAACTATTGCAGTATAGCTTAGTGAGCAGCGACAGATGTGGTTAGTAGATAAATGTATGCTTGTTCTCTAAAGTAATTTATTTACTGTAGAAGTTCGTGTCTGGTATCTAACAAGATTTAATTTGAGTTGATAAAAATGTGCTTGGCACCTCTCACTTGATACCTGTGTATAAAAATGCAAGCCCCCCAAAAACTGAAAATTGTCCTACATCTAGACTTGTGTATATACTGAGTCAGTTGGCCCCTTTGCTCAATGAAAATAAAGGTTTTGGATTTGTGTTATTTCTTGTATTGGTTTTATCATCTTTTTCACTGGGTTTCTGTTTTATAAAATATACTTTTATTAATTTTGCTTCTGGAGGGGACATTTGACTTTGGCAAAGATGCATCAAGAGGTACCTTGGGTAAAGGTATGAGTTATGTTATTCCTTGAAAATCTTACAAATTTACCTAATCCCACTCAAAACTTTTAAGGGAGGATTATTGGAAAGCCGTTTAATTAGGGAATTAGCCAGGGGCCCAATACAAATATATTTCGATCCTCAGATGTATTTTGCATGAAGAAACAACTTAATCTTCATCACAAACTCTGTGAATGTCTTCCCTCATCAGTGTGGAGTTTTTCATCAGTGTTTAATTATTAGGCAACTTTCATTTTCACTAAAGTAAAGAGTTTATTTTATAATGCTAAAGGTTTCTGCAAGGGGGGTACGGTGGTGCAGTGAGTAGCGATGTCACCTCACTGCAAGAAGTTCATTGGTTTGAGCTCCGACTGGGTCAGTTGGCATTTCTGTGTAGAGTTTGCACAATCTCGTGGGTTTCCTCTGGGTGCTTCGGTTTCCCCCACAGTCCAAACACATGCACTATAGGTGAATTGAGTAAGCTATATTGTCCGTAGTGTGTTTGTGTTTGTCCAGGTCCTCCAGATTGGGGGTTGAGTGTTGGGCTAATGACCCACCTTCTAAAAATTAGATGTTACGAAACACTAACATAGTGCGGCTAAATATCAACTTCGATATAAACGGCCGTTGGAGTAAGTAAAGGTTCCTGCAAAAGTGTAAAACGTTTTTAGCAAGACAGTATTTATGATGGTTAAAGCAGCAGATTCTTATTGTGTCTTTGTTTGGGAGGTTTGAATGTGCATGTGTGTCCCAGTAGTTTTTGTGGTGTCAAAATGGTTTTATAGCTGGCTGGTCAAAATTCCAACCCAGGCTCATTCTGAAAACGTAGTCCCGAGGACGTTTCTGGAGACCGTGAAATACGTCCCGGGAGGTACGTATTTTTGCAGTTTTTGGTTTTCGTGAACCTGTGAGAGGCCGCTGTGTGCGCTTTTTTGATCCTCAGACGTCTCTCGTGAGTGCCATTTGCGCCCGCGCTGTTCTCGCGTAAACCCACCAGAGGCCGCTGTCGAACGAACGTCTGTCTGTCTGTCTGTCTGTCTGTATGACTGGCTGAATGATTGACTGGGCGACCGGCTAATCGGCCGGCTGACCCACCCTCCTCCTTCCCTGAACCCAACCAATTTTACCGATTGACCCGCCCGCCCTAAACCCAACTAACGATTTACAAAAGCCGTCCAGAAAAAGAAAAGCCCTCGTTTGATTTTTTTTCTTACCACATTTTCGGATTTTACCACACTCTCACCCTGTTATGAACCTCTTCGCTTTATTTCTTGGATTCTGTTTTGGTCTTACCTGATTTCTGGAACCGCTCTTCCACGGACTCGAACACGGTCGTCGTGGTCAGCTCCTCTCTGCGTCTCAAGTCCGCCGACATACAGGACGAGCTAACTGGACAAACTGGTTGTGGCGGGAAAGTCCTCCACACGAAGGTAAGCGGGCAGCCGGCAAGCACTAAAAGGAACGTCGTTATACCGCCCTGCAGCGTTCGCTTAAAAAATGAAATGCAGCCACACGTACCTCCGGCTACATAATTCGCGGTCTCTAGAAACATCCGCAGGACTACGTTTTCAGAATGAGCCAAAATTCCTTTGAAGGACAATCGTACCTTAAATGTGTACAGCTTTTGTGTATTTCTTTTTTTTCTAATGTCGGGGTAATTTTAGAAAAAGTCACCAAATTTCAAGATAAAACTCAGCTGTTAAAATGGTGCACGGGTCATTTTTGACCCAACAGGGGAGTGTTAAATCACTATATACTTACAGAAGCTGAAATGTCAAGTACAGCACTTGGAGTCGATTTGATTTAGTCAAGACATCTGTCTCTCTCAATCCATCTTAATATTGGTTTGTTTGTTTTGTAGATAAGCCTGACCCCCCTGCCCGTGTCCCAGCAGCCTCAGATATCCGTAAGTCCAGCCTCACACTGTCCTGGTATGGGCCGACATACGACGGTGGCAGCGCTGTCCAATCCTACAACCTGGAGGCTTGGAACTCACTGGACATGAAGTGGACAGATGTGGCATCCTGTAACAGCACATCTTATAACGTGCAGGACCTTCTTCCAGACAGACAGTACAAGTTTCGAGTGAGAGCTGTAAATATTTATGGCGTCGGGGAGCCCAGTGCCGAGTCTGAGCCCGTGCAGGTGGGGCTGGAGGCAGAGGGGGGTGAGTGCCACCTAGTGGACATTTACAGCATTGCAGTAGTCATAAAGCATATATTACCATCAGTGTTGGGCAAGTTACTTCAAAAACGTACATAATTACTGATTACTTATTACATTATTAAAATTGTATATCAGTTACTTTTGTAAATACTGTGTCTGAAGATATATTTAGTTACTCAGAAAGGAATTTAATTACTTCACTCGATACTACTTAAAATCCCAAGAAACCTGACTCAGTTTGATTCAAACAGGGCATTTTATCTTTTATTAAAAAATATTTATTTTAATACCAAACAATACAATCTTTAGGTAACAAATAGAATGATTTGAAAAATGTGCTATTCTAATTAAAAAAACTAATTTAAATTGAATTATTCTGCAAAATGTGGCAACCCTTGATAAGGCGAAGGAAATTGTCACTTAGCAAAATTTCTGAATTACAAAAATACTATTATTCTGTTAGTCTAAATTGATATATTAACACTGTTGAATATATGTACAGTATTTAAAGCAAGTAATTTACAACTGCAATTAAATTACCTAAAAGTTATCAGTCATACCTTACTTTTACTTGAAAAATAATTTAAACCTTCACAAGTTTCTTCTGTTGAACACCAAAGATCATTTGATGAAAGCTGAAAACCTGTCACCATTGACTTCCATAGTAGGAAAAACAAATACCGTAGAAGTCAATGGTTACAGGTTTCCAACATTTTTCAAAATATCTTCTTTTGTTTTCAACAGAAGAAAGAAACTCGTAAAGGTTTCAAACAATTAAAGGATGAGTAAATGACACAAATTATCATTTTTGTGTTTTTAATTCCTTATTATTATTCCTTTTAAAACCTTTCATTACAGTATCTTTGTAACTAATTACGCCCAACACTGATTACCATGTTAACTTAATGTTTATATTATGTTGCAATAACAGTGTGTTCATTTTTTAGAAAATAAGGAGGATGAAGTCGAGCCCTCAGATGATGGTATGTCATCAATTTGTGTTTCATTATTAAATTCTAAATAAATCTCACAGTTTACTTAGTTATCTTACACAGCTATTTCTGAAAACGCTTGCCTTAGGTGGGGTATAGTCAGGGCCGGATTAAGAACGCATGGGGCTATAGCAAACCCAAAGGCCCCATTTATTTTATCGCTTCACAAAAGTAGCTTTTTTGCTATTATTATTATTCATTTGCTAATTAATATTATCATCTAATTTTCCACTATTTATATTTGATCATATATATATATATTTATTTCTATTTTACTAAATTAGGTGAATTAAATTAATCATATAACATGAACTTCAAATTTTCAAAACAGGCTGCCACAAAAAACCAAACATTTGCAATACTTCCTAAATGAGAGCTTTACAATAAATACTTTAAATAAGGTTACCTTTAAAAAGTTTACTTTTACTGAGCAGAAATCCTTAAAATCATTGGTACTAATTTTACAAAATTTTGGTCCTGTGAGTCAATCAATTACAGAAGGTTAGCATCTTTTTTCACCTCAGATATATTGTCTGATGAAACAGCTTAGATTTTTCACAGCAAAGTACAGTAGCTGTTTCAATTAGACTTAAACCATGTATTTTCTTGTGATAGATACTCTGCAACGATGCACATTTTGATAACTTTGTGTAGGCTATTTGATTTGGTCGCACACTGGCTTGATTATATTATTTGAGGGAAAGATTGCTCCGGCGCATGGCCGAGACATCGCTTCAGAGTCCATTCTACAACATGATCTTGGCTTCTCTTACTACAAGTTATTAATGGATACTGTTTGTATTTTATTTTTTGTTCTGCAATGCACTTGGTTAGCCTACCTTTGACTGGACCATTCTCGCAGTATAGCTGAAATAAGGAACTGTCCTGGGATAAAGGGACTTTCCTGGGTAAAAATGGACTTTCCTGAGAAAAAAAAGGGACATCTGGTAACCCTTATGGGAAATAAAACAGGGCTATGACCACTCCGAGCCATAGTTTAGCGGCGTCACTTTTTGTCAAACACCAGCAAGCCAAAAGGAATACTTCACATTTTGGAATGCAAGAGCACAACGCAAAGAAGCATCTTCCGCATCATAGCGCAAATATATTTTTCAGCCAGTCAAGAGCCTCTTCTTCTAATCCTTATGTTAATCCGGCCCTGGGTATAGTGAAATTTCTGCATTGAGGGTTATTTACAGTTTTTTATTGTTGGATTATCCGAAAAAATCATAGACCAAGTGTTAATAACTTACACGTACAGGGTATTTCGGTAACACTTTATAATAACTACACACTATAAATCAATTATTAAGCATTAGCAAATAGTTAATTCATTATTTGTTAAGCATTAACTCTACATTAATAAGCGTTAGTAAGCAGCTTATAACTACAGCTACAAATGCTGTATTCTTGACTTACAAACATATTTATAATGTGCTTAATACTTGTACTTTCATACTTTGTTAGTGATTTATTTTTCATTACTAAATTAAGTATTGCATTATTTACAAACCATTTATATTTAAAAGTAGTTGAGGGTTTTTAGGAACATTCAGAATGAGTTAATAAATGATTAATAAACTATTGAAATCAACGTTTATATGTCTTATTATTCAGGCATATATTAAGGGTTACTATGTATGTTAATAAATGCTTTATTAACTCAACTTCATCTAGTTTTGAGACCTAATCTAAAGTGAGGACTATTTATGCTTTATAAATCCCTTATAAATGACAAATAAAGGCTCAGTTAAATTCTAAACAGGAAAAATGACATTATTCATTCCTTTTCATTTAAAGATAGACTAATAAAACTGTCCTTCAAATGAAAAATAAATCTTTGCAACCTAATCTAAAATAAAATAACTGTAGAGTTTAAACATAGCATATTATTATATTGTTAAATTATTATATTGTTGTTGTTGTTTTATCCAGTTTTATGTCGTATTTTGACACTCCTGTTATTCAGCAATGTTTAAACTTTACAGTCATTTTATTTTTTAGAAAAGATTGCAAAGAGTATTGTTCACTTGATTCTGAGCCTTTATTTGTCATTTATAAGGGATTTATAAACGTAAATAGTCCTCACTTTAGATTAGGTCACAAAATTGCATGAAGTTGAGTTAATGAAGCATTTATTATCATATTAGTTAACTATTAGTATATGCCTGAATAATAACATATAAATGTTGATTTCAATAGTTTATTAATCCTTTATTAACTCATTCTGAATGTTCCTAAAAACCCTCAACTACTCTTAAATACAAATGGTTTGTAAATAATGCGATACTTAATTTAGTAATGAAAAATAAATCATTAACAAAGTATGAAAATACAATTATTAAGCACATTATATAGGTGCTTATAAGTCAAGAATACAGCATTTGTAGCTGCAGTTATAAACTGCTTACTAACGTTTATTAATGTAGACTTAATGCTTAACAAATAATGAATTCACTAGATGCTAATGCTTAGTAAATGATTCATAGTGTGTAGTTATTATAAAGTGTTACCGGTATTTCACTGTCAAAATCATACTTCTGGGTTGGAGATCATTTCAGATTCTTTCTATTTAATTTTTTCGAAACAAAAAACACTTGTTTTTAGAGAAACGACAAATGCAGTACACAAGAATATCATGATATTGGGGGAAAAATGTCAAAATATGAAAACATGCTTTTACTCTAGAGTGACATTCTTTCTGATAGTCCTCTCAAACTATTTTTTTTATTTTAGCAAGTGAGACATGACGCAACTGTTTATCAAGTATTCTTTCAGTCCGATATATGTCACAATACCAAAGTATGTTTAGTAGAAACTTCCTCATAATGCAGATTTAAACTGTCAAGATTCTGGTGTCATTTTGGAAAATGAAAAACGCATCATTCTTAAAAATAAAAATTGGTTGCACTTTATTTTTGAGGTACAATTCTGGATATTAATAACAAACCATTAACTATGGTCAATTGAATTCCAATTTCTAATTAGCTGCTTATTAATAGTTAATAATGTAGTAGTTGGGTTTAGGTATTGAGTGGGACAAGAGATGCTAATATTGGACTAGAAGTGCTAATAAACTGTTAATATCTTAATAATAAGCAGGTAATAAACCAACAGTTTCTACTGAGAATTTGTACTTAAACTAGTGTTACCAAACATTCTTAGATTAAGCTCTGTGTTTACAGTATGTTGCAGCAGCAGACTTTTGTCAATAGCCAAAAATAAATTGTGTGGGTCAGATTTATAGATTTTTAAATCATTCGAAGATTAAGGAAATATTATGTTCCATAAAGACACTTTGTTAATTTCTTGAGTTAAATTAAATTTTGGTTTGTAATATCTGTTCACGAGAAGGCGATTTACTAAGTATTTAGATTGTTTCAAATATTGGATGTTGGATCATGTGATCTCATTTTCAACTTTTGTGGTCCAGGGTTATGTATATGACCCTAAAATGACTTGCAGTATATGAGTACATACCAGTTTTCTGTGTTTTTCTTTCTAGTCATTACTGAGCTTAACTGACTTAAAGGAGAGTTCATCCAAAAATGAAGGTTTCTTCATCATTTACTCATACTCAAGTGGTTGTAAACATTTATTCTTTCTTCTGTTGAACACAAACAAGATGTCCTGAATAATGGTGGAAAAACCAGCCACTGACCTCCACAGTAGGGGAAAAATAGTTTGGAAGTCAGTGAACAATATTTCAGTATTTTTTCTTTAGTGTTCAACTGAAGAAAACAACCTACAGTAAATAGGTTTGGAACAAGTGGAGAGTGAGTAATTTAAGACAGTTATCAGTTTTGAGTGAACTATCTCTTTAAATGCCTAGGATGGACAGTCTGGAGTGATACTGATGCATTTCCTCTCTTTCACCACAGAGTCAGAGAAGGTACCAGACTACAGAAATGTGACAATCAAAACAGACGTAAAAGTAAAAGATTTGTATGATGTAGAAGACCGACTGGGCACGTGAGTATATCAATAAAGCCAATCAATTTCTATTAACATTTCATAAAGTTTCAACAAGTTGTGACGTCCTTCTACTTCCCTGTTGTAATATTCTAATAAACAGCAAAAAAAAAAGCAACCCAGGCTCACTCTGAGAACGTAGTCCCGGGGACGTTTCTGGAGACCGCGAAATACGTAGCCGGGGGTACGCAGGCTGCATTTCATTTTTTTAAGCGAACGCTGCGGGGCGGTGTGATGCCGTTCCTTTCGCCGCTTGCCGGCCGCTCGCCTTCGTGTGGAGGGCTTTCCCGCTGCAACCAGTTTGTCCGGTTAGCTCTTCGTGTACTCTAGCGGACTCGAGGCGCAGAGAGGGGCTGACCACGACGACGACCAGGTTCGAGTCCGGGGAAGAGCGGTTCCAGAAATCATGTAAGAAAACAAAAACAAAATCCAAAAAATGAAGCGAACAAGTTCGTCACAGGGTGAGAATGTGGTCAAAATCCGAAAACGTGGTAAAAATCAGACGAGGGCTTTTCTTTTTCTGGACGGCTTTTGTGAATTGTCGTTGGTTGGGTTTAGGGACGGAGGAGGGTGGGTCAGCCGATTGGCCGGTTGCACGGTCAATCATTCTGTCATCCAGGCAAACAGGCGGAAGGTCGTTCGACAGCGGCCTCTAGCGGGTTTACGGGAGAACGGCGCGAGAAAAAGCGCGCACAGCGGCCTCTCGCGGACTCGCGAAAACAAAAACTGCAAAAATACGTACCTCCCGGGACGTATTTCGCGGTCTCCAGAAACGTCCCCAGGACTACGTTCTGCAACAAATAGAAATGAGAAAAAAGTAGGGTATTGTGTGTAGTAATCGAAATGTTTTCGACCTAAAGGTCTTACAACTTTTTTTTTCAGAGGAAAATTTGGGACCGTTTTCAAACTGATCGAGAAGTCCACTAAAAAGGTTTGGGCTGGGAAATTCATAAAAGCATATTCTGCCAAAGAAAAAGAAAATGTCAGACAGGAAATTGCAATCATGAACGACTTGCATCACCCAAAGCTGGTGCAGTGCATCGATGCTTTTGAGGGAAAGACTGACATCGTAATGGTGCTGGAAATGTAAGTTTTTATTTGTTCCATGAGTAATAATCTGCAATTTGTACTTGCGTCACTAACAATTATCTAGTCAAGTGAAAAAACTCCAGTTTTTGTCAATTAAGGCCTTTTGTTTTAATAGAAATAACACTGTTTCTTTGTCAGGTTTGTTTGTCATACAAAATTGTTTGTATCAGAATCAGAAAGAGCTTTATTGCCAGGTATGTTCACACATACGAGGAATTTGTTTTCGTGACAGAGCTTCTACAGTGCAACAGGATTACAGAGACAGGACAAAAAACAGATCATAAATATATTAAAAAAAAAATAGAAGTAGTGAGTGCAAATATAAAAATTGACAAGTGTATGTATGTGTTTATTACTATATACAACGTTATATGTGCAGCTGTTATGTGCAAATTAGCATGTAAAGTGTGTTGTTAAATAAGTGTATATGTGTATAAAAGTGTGTAGCAAGTAGTGATGTTGGTTCCACAATTATTATCATCAAGTGTTCATGAGATGGATTGCCTGAGGGAAGAAACTGTTTCTGTGTCGGGCTGTTCTGGTGCGCAGTGCTCTGTAGCGTCGACCAGAAGGTAACAGTTCAAAGAGGCAGTGTGCTGGGTGTGAGGGGTCCAGAGTGATTTTGGCAGCCCTCCTGCTCGCTCTAAGTACAGTTCTTGGGGAGTAGGAAGGGTTGTACCAGTGATTCGCTCAGCAGTCCGAACTATTCGACGTAGTCTTTGGAGGTCATATTTAGTAGCTGAGCTAAACCAGACAGTTATTGATGTGCAGATGACTGATTCCTCTTGTTTCATTAATTGATTAATTCGTTGACTTTGAAAAAAGAAAAGGTAAAAACGCTATCTTTTCCATGTTTCCGTGGATTTTGTTCTCCTAACCTTCCTCAATGGCATTGCGCAAAGATTCTACTCAGGAAACACTTTAGTATACTTAAGTTTTTTCTGCAACACCACAGCATAAACTACTAAAACAATGCCGATTGTGTGCGTTATTCAGTGTTAAATGTTATGACTATGAGTTTGAATATAACTTTACGTGACATTTATTGCCATACTGAAAGCAGCAGCAGATAGTATTCCTCAGATCTCGAAAATAAAATACCTTGCAAGCATACAGCTGGAGCATGGGTTGTGTTTATTTCATGACAAAAATAATTAGTAAAGGTCATGTGCTTTTAAAACATATTTCTGTAAATCTATCAAAATGTATTGTTTGATTTATAATATGCATTGCTAATAATGGAATTTGGACAACTTTAACTATACAGTCACGGAAGGCTTATTATTATTTTTTTGGAATTTAGTAGATAGGACAGTTTTTAGACAGGAAGCTAAGTTGGAGAGAGAGAGGGGGTTAGGGTAGGGAAATTTCCTCAAGCCGGGATTCGAACTCGGGATGCCCTGATGTGCTTCTGCACCATATGTCAACCTGCTAACCACTAGGCTACTGCGCCAACACAGAAGGCTTGTTTATTCAGATTTTATATGGGATAGAAACATTGACACGTCTGTCTGTTTTTATGCGTTATGTTCTGAAGGATCTCTGGAGGAGAACTGTTTGACCGGATCATAGATGAGGACTTTGAGCTGACGGAGAGAGAGGTGATCAAATATATGCTTCAGATTGTGGATGGGGTCAATTTTATCCATAAGAAAGGCATCGTTCACCTGGACCTCAAACCTGAGAACATCATGTGTGTTAATAAGACGGGCAGCAAAATCAAACTCATCGACTTTGGACTGGCACGCAGACTTGGTCAGTATGAAATGCTTGCAGTGCATTAATATGATTACTGTTATTACTGAAGCTCAAGCTAATTATACAGTGTAAGAATGTATGTGTTTAGAGCAACCCAGGCTCATTCTGAAAACGTAGTCCCGAGGTCGTTTCTGGAGACTACGAATTATGTAGCCGGAGGTACGTATGGCTGCATTACATTTTTTAAGCGAACGCTGCGGGGTGGTATGACGCCGTTCCTTTTAGCGCTTACTGGCTGACCACTTACCTTTGTGTGGAGGGCTTTCCCACTGCAACCAGTTTGACTGGTTAGCTCGTCCTGTGCGTCGGCGGACTTGAGACGCAGAGAGGAGCTGACCACGACGACTGGGTTTGAGTCTGGGGAAGAGCGGTTCCAGAAATCAGGTAAGACTAAAACAGAAATAAAGTGAAGAAGTTCATAACAGGGTGAGAATGTGGTAAAATCCAAAAACGTGGTAAAAAAATC
Organism: Danio aesculapii; assembly: GCF_903798145.1. Taxonomy (NCBI): domain Eukaryota; kingdom Metazoa; phylum Chordata; class Actinopteri; order Cypriniformes; family Danionidae; genus Danio; species Danio aesculapii. Next base: position 4,541,658 of record NC_079443.1, on the reverse strand, counting down.
AGACGAGGGCTTTCCTTTTTTTGGACGGCTTTTGTAAATTGTTGGTTGGGTTTAGGGCGGGCAAGGCAATCGGTAAAATTGGTTGGGTTCAGGGAAGGAGAAGGGTGGGTCGGCCGGCTGATTGGCCTTTCGCCCAGTCAATCATTCAGCCAGACGGACAGACAGACGTATGTTCGACAGCGGCCTCTGGTGGGTTTACGCGAGAACAGCGCAGGCGTGAACGGCACTCGCGGGAGACATCTGAGAAGCAAAAATGGCGGCCTCTCGCGGATTCGCGAAAACCAAAAACTGCAAAAATACATACATCCCGGGACGTATTTCGTGGTCTCCAGAAACGTCCTCGGGACTACGTTTTCAGAATGAGTCTGGGTTGGTTTAGACTGGTCCGAATCGGATTAAAGGGATAGTTCACCCAAAACTGAAAATTATATCATCATTTACTCACTTGTTCCAAACCTATTTTACTTTCCTTTTTTCTGTTGAACACAAAGATATTTTGAAGAAAGCCGAAAGCCTATTGGCATCCATAGTATTTGTTTTTCCTACTATGGAGGTCAATCGTTAAAAGTTTTCTTTAAAATATTTGTGTTTAACAGAAGGAAGAAACTCATTTGGAACCAACTAAGGGTGAGTAAACAGTGAGTACATTTTCAATTATGTGTGAACTATCCCTTAATAAGTAATTTTCTTATGGAAAAAAATCACATGTTGCTGAATTTGTTCAGGAATCTTGAATTTGTTTGTGTGTGTTTTGGGGATGGCCGTAGAGAATGCTGGCTCTCTGAAAGTCCTGTTTGGAACCCCTGAGTTTGTGGCTCCAGAGGTGATTAATTATGAGGCCATCAGTTATGCAACAGACATGTGGAGTATAGGAGTTATCTGCTACATCCTGTGAGTACATGTTTACACAGAACAACCAAACAAAATCATCCTAAATGCACCTTTTCACAAGATGTAAAGTAAATCACTGATGTCCCTGAATTTGTAGCTTAAAATACCATACCTCAGAAATGTTTTATAACTTTTTTAATCTATGCTTTTTAGCCTTTGATTCTAATTGTATGACTGTTGCTCTAAATTCGAATGATATTGTGCTTTTAGAAAAGAGGGCCGAGCTACAAATGCCTGTGTGTCAGCATAGTGGCAGATTCAAAAACAAAAGTAACAAAACTAGCTATGTGCTAAGGCAGGGGTGCCCAAACTCGGTCCTGGAGGGCCGGTGTCCTGCATAGTTTAGCTCCAACTTTCTTCAACGCACCTGTTTGGAAGTATCTAGTATAGCTAGAAATAGCTTGTATTTAGTATGATGAAACAGTGCTGCTGCTTCTCCATGTGATCATGAGAAGAAGAACCGTAAATGGTGGACTATGGCATAATAAAAGCTCTGCTGATTTTGTGCTACGTTGTGCTCGTCTCTCATCAGCAATTGCCTTAGCGTTTCTCTCGTTTCACTTCCACAGCTTTCAGTCTTATTCTGCTTCATACTACCATGATGAGAGGTGTTGAATACTTTAGCTCATCCATCAACATGATTAATGCAGCAGTTTTTTAGTATGCACTGTAGACCACAACTCCCATGATTCCACACTCAGTCACGCCCTCATAAAACTTTGTTGTGAATGCCAAGTTCTAAAAAATTGCACTCTCTGCCTTTAAAACACTTGAATGTTAACAACACTATCACAAGCATACACAGTCCTTTCATTAACTGAATAAAATAATCATGTTATATTTACCATTTTCACCCACTTTTCTGTCACCTCTATGAAAGTTGACTTGTTTCTTTGGTTCATGTTTTACTCTAGTGTCAGTGGTTTGTCTCCGTTCATGGGGGACAATGATAACGAGACGCTGTCAAATGTGACCTCAGCGACGTGGGACTTCGAAGACGAGGCGTTTGATGAGATCTCAGAGGAGGCCAAAGACTTCATCAGCAATCTGCTGAAGAAAGACATGAAGTAAACACATATCTCTGCTCTACTTTATTCAGAATATACTTGAAAATATTGGTGTGACTAAACAATAACCACTGTTAGATTTCAAAATTAAAGTCTGCGTGAGCCGGAAGTTGCTGAGGCTTTCATTTCAATATGTTGGTATACTTCTATCTAAAAAACAAAGTCCAACAATCCATTGATGCAGCTATAGATTATTTTTATTAAATGCTCCGTTATACCAAGTTTTGTTTTAACATTGGTTTGAATGAACACTTTGTGAATAAATATGTCTTGTTTTGGTCATGAAAAAGTAACATTATTAAGAGTCGCCAGGTCTCGAAATGCTTCTGAAATGAAGGATGCTTTGAACTGCTTTAGTCTCATGACCCAGTGTTTCGAAACATTTAGTCACGTGACCTGAGTATTTTGAATCACCTTAGTCACGTGACCTGAGTGTTTCGAATCACCTGCGCTTCGGGATCTTGAACAGATATGACTTTGACTACGCTTCTTGATTACCCTATGAAATGATTTGTACCCATTTAACCATTGCTTGCCTGACCAGTCCCTATTTATTAAACTGCACATGAATCCCCAACTGTGTTATCCAGTGTCCGACTGTTACAATTAGTCTGATGGTGTTGACAATAAGTGATGCCAAGTTACAAATCATGTTTTTTTTGTTTTTTTGGTGGGTTTTTTTTTTAAGTTTGGTGGGTTGTATCAATCAAGACACACAAAAATGCTTAATTTGTCTCAGTCAAAGTTTTAATCTTTAAATTTTGGATTACTACTATCGCCTTACTCTGTGAGTCATTTACATAATAATACATTTTATTTGTAATGCGCTTTTCTCAGTCCCAAAGCGCTAACAGAGATACAAGGCAAACAGAGCAGAGCAATAAAAACAGTCAAAAAATAAAAAGACCACAATAAAATGACCGATTCAATACAATTGGATGATAAAATTAACAAAAATAATCAATCTAAGTTAAAACCAATGGTAAAAAAGTGAGTCTTAAGACGTTTCTTAAAACATTCCAGAGAAACAGCATTCCTGATGCTGGTGGCTAGGCCATTCCATAACTTAGGCGCACTGTACGAAAAAGCACGACCACCCATAGTCTTTAGTTTACAGCGTGGCTGATACAGCAAGATTGCAGATCTTGAACGAAGACTGCGGGTGGGAGTGGCCAGAGTTACCAGGTCTCAAATGTAGTCAGGTGCTAGCCCATGCAGTGCTTTGTATGTAAAAATCAGAGACTTAAAATCAATACGTGATTTAACAGGAAGCCAGTGAAGTCGCTGGTGTTACATGTCTGATTAAGTAGATTTCCTTCATCTTGCATCATGCGTCTGTGCTCTCTGAGGTACAGCAGAAAAGTTTAGTTCTCTGTCAGAGGTTTTACAATACCCTTTCTTCCTTTCTTTCCTGATGTCATCATTATAGCACAGTTACAGATAGGAGTGTGCGTGTTTGTTTTACAGAGCTCGTCTGACCTGTGACCAGTGTTTCCAGCATCCATGGCTCAAACAGGACACCACCAACATGGAGGCCAAGAAACTTTCCAAAGAGAGGATGAAGAAGTATATTCTGAGAAGAAAGTGGCAGGTGAGGATCTGAAAAATTCTAAATAATTATATATTGTAGCACTTACCATGTATTTCTTTAACAAAAGAGTTGTCGAATGAATGTTTTCTCTTTTCCAGAAAACAGGGCATGCGGTACGAGCTATTGGTCGACTGTCTAACATGGCGTTGATGGCAGGTGTTCATGCCAAAAAAAGTTCCCCCACAGAAGGTATCGGTTTTCTTTTCTAACTAAACCCTAAAATACAAGACTGATATTGACTTGGGCTCAATCCCAATACTATTGTATACCCCTACACCTTCCTCTTGGCCCTTGAAACAGAGTACGAAGGGGTAAGGCTAAAAATATTCTACTAAGAAACTCAGTTAACTCAGGTATAAAAAAAATGTAGGAGGGTAAAAGTCTTTCACACTAAGACTTTTGTTTCGGAACCTGGCGCGTTTCCCCAGTTAGAGCTGTTCGTTTGGCATATCTGAGTCCAGCAATCGCGCTCGGATCCACGCCAAAACAATCGGTCTGAGATCGCCTGAATGAGGTGGTCTTGGCTCGATTGAAAGTAACTCTGGAGCAGATCACTTGTAGTGAGAAAGCAAAACGATCCGAACCAGGCTATATCACAGTGTATTATGGATATGTAATAGGCATATATGGCAATAAAAAGAAAGATTGACGAGTAGGGTGGGATGTCATTCCTATCAGTAAATGCGTGTTTTATGTCAAATACAAAAGTATGTTAACTATTAACGAGAGCTGTTTATCCATTAGGAAAATTGACCGAACAGCATTTTTGGTTTATCTGTTACTTCTTTATTTAATGTAAAGCCTAGAATGCATAAGTCAACTGCTATGTATGTGAGAGTCTTACCTCTGATTTATATTTGGTGACGATCTCTGTGGGTGTCACCATTCAAAATTAAAGCGCAGCTATTCACTTATTTCTTATTGCTCTTCATCATAAATTAAAAAATGGATGCATGACAGCTGAGCGGGACCAATGTGAGGACAGTTTACTCGCATGTGACTTGTTTTAGCTCTTTTGGTACGTTTAGAAACTTTGTCGTGTAAAAGCGAACCGCACAAAGAACAAAGTGCAACATTGTAACAATTTGAATCCCTGTTTCGGAACAAAAGAATCGATCCACAGGTGTGAAAGCAACGAAATAAAGGTTCACAAGACAAAAATGTTATTCCAGACATGCTAAAAAAACGAACTGCATGTCACAAGACAATTCTGTCAAATCATTAGGTATCAGAATTTAGCCCAAGGAGTAGAAATGGGATTGAGCCTTAGCTAGTGAATAAAACATTCAGCCCTTATTTAAAATTCAACATGAAATCTTCATTTACTCTTATTTTTATATGTATATAGTGGTGCTTGTTATGAACGATGTACCCGTGCACTTGATTAGTCTTAAATGATCAATTAAATCTTTATTTCTATAGCGCTTTTACAACATAGATTGTCAAAGCAGCTTAACATAGAAGTTCAAGTAAATTGTAATTGAAATTGCGTCAGTACCAGTTTTCAGAGTTGAAGTCCAGATTAGTTGATTTCAGTGTGGTTTAATTTTTACTGCTGAAAGTCCAAACACAGACGAGCAAATCCATCAATGCACAGCTCCTATGCGCAAGTCCCAAATCACAACCTTCCAAATGACTTTTCTGCACTTCTGGTCACATGGATTGTCTTTAGGTCGGTGCTATCAGTGCGTGTCTCGCTTTGTTCAATCTTCCTCCATCTTGGTAGCAATGCCCACCTTCAAATAAACCAATCGGTTCCCAATGCATGAAATCAAGCACCGTCCTATATTTTTGTCTTATTTTAAGACTTCAATCGGATGTTCCCTCATGATATGAGAAAAGGGACAATCTTTGCTTCCTTTCATGCCAACATTAAAGTGAAGTTTAGTTATAAACTCATTTCGAGAGGATCACGTGCTTATGATTGCTAGCGGCTGGATCCGCATTATCCAATTCTCAATGCACCAATGAGACGACCCCTAAGCTACTACAAATACCCTGGGTTACGTACCACCGATATCTTCGTTTTGAAGAATCCCCCCATCCACCCCTACTCCTCTTTCTTCCTAGATGGGTGACACGGTGGCCCAGTGCTTAGCACTGTTGCCTCACAGCAAGAATGTCTCTGGTTCTAGGCTTTACCAAACCAGCAGACATTTCTGTGCGGAGTTTGCATTTTCTCCCCGTGCTCACGTGGGTTTCCCCCGGGTTCCCCGGTTTCCTCCCACCATCCAAAAAACATGCAACATAAGTTAATTGACTAATCCAAACCGGCACTATAGACATGCTCCTGGTAAATGGTTATCTCTCAAGAGCAATCACTGGCTGTTCATTGGTTATTACAGCTTATAATTAATCATCAGCTAAGTGTGAACTCTTGAAATGTGTCAAAAAGTACACACAGTTCTATATCACCATGTCACATGCCATGTAATCTTAATAAAGCAATGAATGGTGATGAAAGCAATGTATTGATTAAATTATGACAACGCAAGTCTTTTTGATAGACTCATAAGAAGCGAACTGTCAGTCACCACTATAATCACAGACCACTGTACAAAACTTTAATATTCATATTATTGTTATTTATATAACAAATTATTTATGGTGGCTATGCGGTGGCGCAGTAGGTGGTAATGTTGCCTCACAGCAAGAAGTTCAGTGGTTTGAGCCTCAGCTGGGTCAGTTGGCATTTCTGTGTGGAGTTTTGATGTTCTTCCCGCGTTCGCGTGGGTTTCCTCCAGGTGCTCCGGTTTCCCCAAGTCCAAAGACATGCGGTACAGGTGAATTGGGTTAGCTAAATTGACCGTAGTGTATATTTGTAAATGAGTGTGCATGGTTGTTTGCAGCTGGAAGGGCATCCGCTGCGTAAAATATATGCTGGATAAGTTGTCGGTTCATTCCGCTGTGGCGACCCCGAATTAATGGGGGCCCTAAACCGAAAAGAAAATGAATTATTTATGGAACATTTAATAAACAACAAAATAATCAGCTAATGAGTCTTAAAACCTAAAAGAATGTGCTGTGAAAAATGCTGAAGACAGTGATACAATCTGAAGTGTGTGAGTGTGTGTATAGGATAGTATTATATTGTATAATTTACAATTTTACAAAACTTTTATATTTGCTCAAAGTAATTACTAAATATACAGTAAAATTAATAAAGTATATTTTATTTACCTGCAATACACCTTAACAGTATTTCCGACACAATCTCACGGCAATTCGTAACTTTTTGACTTAGTGGCTAATTAGTATGAATTCGTACGATCCAATTTGTACGATTTAGTACGATTTGCTCATCCCCCAATGACGGTTGGGTTTAGGGGTGGGGTTAGGTGCCACGCCTCCTTTTTAAAATCGTACAATTTCGTACGAATGAACTCGAATTAGCCACTAAACTGACAAAACGTAAAATACTTACGTTTTCTCATGAGATCAGGCTGGTATTTCAAATATAACAGAAATAATAATGAAATTATTTACAGTATGAGGATGTCTTTAAGTTCTATTTAAGCAAGTCAAAAAAGATCAGAACTGTAAATAATATGAATTACAATTAAAAGTACATTTTTATTTGAATGGCGTTCTTTGCATTATTAGGCGAAACTGTCTACAAAAAGAAAGAAATATAAAGGTTTACAAGTTTTTCTGTTTTATTAGTGAATTCATAAAAAAACGTGTAAAGTCTTTAATGTGAGTTTTGTCTTTCACAGTAGATGATAAACAGTTTGCTGCTGAATTGGAGGAAAAAACGTTAATGAAGCCAACGTTCAGCTCTGTTATCAAAGATGTGGAGGTGGTGGAGGGGAGCGCTGCTCGATTTGACTGCAAAATTGAAGGTAAATATTAAATGACTGATGGATATCTAGAATCTTCTCCCCCCCCCCCCCCCCAAAAAAAAATTACATTAAAAAACGAAAATACAAATCAATTTGATGTCAAAACCTGGTTGTTCAATTGTCATCCAAACATTGATACACTTTGACCACCAAAATAACAACACATAATAAATTAAACATTTTATTCATTGGAAAGCTTCAATTCCAACTTTCAAAATTACACTGGATTTTCTATCCCTACAATACATGTAAATCTTGATGTCAAAATCGCCTCAAATTGACATTTAACGTCTGCGTCAATAAGCATAACAACATTATTTTTTACATGCCAATGTTAGATGTCAATTTGATGTTGTTTTGACATCAAGGTTGTCAACTAACATCAAATAAATTTTTTGTGTTTTTTTTTTTTTGTAGGCATCTAGGTGCCTCATGGGTAAATTACTGATATGGCTAATAAATAAAGTATTTCCTTTCTAAATAAACCAAAATATTTTTTTTTACCCAAAAAAAAAAAAAAAAAAAAGATGAAAAAGGTGCATGCCAAACATTCAGAGTCCTTTTACGTACTCAGCCATTCAAATATTTGGGTTTAGTACGATTTTTGATGTTCTTATGATGAAAAAGGCTGCATTTAATTGGTCCCGCACAACCAGTAAAGCAAAATGTTATTATATTATTAAAATGACCATTGATTCTCAGTTTGAATATTTATCCTTCAGAAGTCATTCTAATAAGGCGGTTTGCAGTTCAAGAGACTTTTTCCATTATCAATGATGTTGAAGAAGTTTTGTGACATATATATTTTGATGAAACTGATATTTTTCCCCCCATAATTCTTCAATTAGCAAGAAGTTCTACAAAGAGCTTGAATTTTAAACGTGTTTTAGTAGCAATTTAAAAGTTTTTGCTGTCACTTAAAACCACAATATGTAATTTCCACTGTTAGAGGGCGTGTATTTACAAAAAATAAAGGTGTAGTCTAATGTTAGCAAAAGTATTGATTCAAAAGTATCGTCAAAAATATCAAGTTTTGTACCAATTGGTACTGGAATTTTAAAAACGTCAATTTCCTGCTAACATTTAAGCGGATTTGAAACGCTCCATGGCCTTTTATCTATGTTTGCACTCTTGAACAGGGGTGAAAAGTGGTGAACTGATGACCTTCACAGCCAATCGCAGTCATTTCCGTTGAGAATGTGAACACAATGGCCAATCAGCGCTCAAATGTTAACAGGAAAGTCAGTACCGATTGGAACTGAACTCGATACTTTTGACAACCCTAGTGTATTCTGATGATGCTGTGATAGGACACTTTTGAGGTCTGGTAAAAACACAGCACTACCAGTAATTGGGTTGTTAATTAATTATTGCTAAGCATCAGTGGTTTGAGCTAAAGATCTTAGTTATTGGTTTGTAATTATGGGAATTGAACATTCCGACCCCTAAATTTATAATAGGTAGTCTATTCATGCTTTTTTATGTCAGATATTCATCATGTAATTGTTTACTGTTAGGTTATCCTGACCCAGAGGTGGTGTGGTATAAGGACGATCAGCCCATTAAAGAGACGCGTCATTTTCAGATAGATTATGATGAAGACGGAAACTGTAGTCTGGTCATTTCTGAGGTCAACGGCGATGATGACGCAAAATATACCTGCAAGGCCATGAACAGCCTCGGGGAGACCACCTGCACCGCTGAACTCATCGTAGAGGTGATGGGAGAAGAAGAAGAGGAGGAGGAGGAAGAGTAGCCTGGCATGTTTCTCTCTTTCACTTGGTGCTTTTATTTTCACTTCTTCTGGACTTCCAAATGATGACGAGGATGATGAAGACCTCAGATCAGCTTCTTTTATTGCACTTCTGATTCATTCTTTTTGTATTTATGCATCAGCCAAAGTCCGATTGATCACATCTTTAATGTCACTCACCCTCCGTTGTCTCATTTTACTCTACAAGAAGGTTTTGGCACAACTCATTCATGTGTGACCCGCTTCAGATTGTGTGTTTGAATTACCTGCACTTCCTGTCTGTTTGGACTGCTTCATTGAACACTGTAAACCCCATGTTGCGTGTTTGGTTTGGAGATATTTTCCACTTTTTCATCTTCCGTCACTGTAGCAGCATTTTATTACCAAAGTCTGTAGATTATATCTCTTCCATATTTTCTGATATTTACATGTTTGACGGTGCGGTTTGTGTTGTAATGAGAACACTACAAATGTTATTCACTTCTTAAAGAATAAATTTTAATCACAAATAGTCTTTTGCTTGTGTGTGCTCACCCAAAGAGAACTAAAAGTGTCTGTTTATTGACAGTTATACCCAGGGGCGTAACAGCCATTTTAAAAGTGGGGGGGGGGGGGGGGGGGGGGGGGGGGGGGGGGGGGGGCAGCTGTATGGTCACCCAAAAGTGATTAATGATTTATTAGCAATAAAGTTTATTTAATAATCTTTTAACCAAAATTCTAAAATAGTTACAAAATATTAATAATAACAATAAATAAACAGAACCACACACATTTAAATTAAGCATTACTCTGTGTGAAAATATTTTTAAATACTACAATACAATTGCAAAATTGCAAGTTGATACTACACATATAACGTGAGATGGACATCGCCATGTGTACTTGCGGCCGATGCGTCTTTCATAAAAGCAGAACACGCAGGATTCAACACGTAAATTCACCAATTACTCCCCAAATACATGCAAGTGGTTGGTGAACTTAGAGAGGAGTAGATTCAATTTTATAGTTACTTTCAGTATGTGTATCTGATATGATTAAAACACATCGGCAAATTATATTTGAATGGATTGTTAGACTTCCTTGTGTGTTTTACAAATGCTAAAGTTCTTGTTTTACTAGTACTTGTGTGTATTTACATGTCTAAATGATAAATTAAGCAATAGGCTGTAAAAAAGGCTGCATAATTGTGATAATATATCACGTCTTTCTCAGCAGAGTTAAGCTACGGTCACACCAGCGTTTGTGTGTGCGAAATTCTGTCGTACTGCGCTGCGAAAAGGGGCGGGATTAAACAAGATAATTAGACATTAAAAAAGCCAGCGATTGCTCCATGTTTTAAATTTCTGTCCAGAGAGGTCATGTTTTGATCCTCGATTGATCTCACGCAGTCAAGTGATGCGATTTCGCAGGTCAGAGTTCACCAAGCTTGAACTTTGCACCGCAGCAACATGCGAAACTTGACGCATGACCCTGCGTTTCCGGTCTGACGCATTCGCGTGCGTTTGAATGGAAGTCTATGGGAGGAAAAGTCAAGTGTGACCGCACCTTTAAGTTGGTCTTGTTTTCGGGAAAAAAACGAAAAAAATAAGCACTTTTACGACGGTCCCTTACTGAGAGATTAGGTCAGCGCGAGCTCTCTCTGGCTAAACGCATATTGCGACTGCTCAAGCAGTGCTCATAATATCGAGCGAAAAAAGAAAGACAGCTGTGAAACATAACCAGCTTTGTCTTTTCTGTAGGGAATACAGTTTAGATCTTTTTAGGGTTAGAGGTTTTTTAGTTAATGCCGTCTGTCACTGAATGTGTCAGGAATACCAAAAACAAAACCAACTTAACCCCGCTGTCTTTCTCTGGCTCAGCGCCAGACAAGACACCAGCACCAGGGACTTTACGGTTCTCACTTCGAAACGGAACAAAAGTAGGATTCTGTAACGTTAGTGATTTACCCAGCTGTAGCTGTTGCTCCTTTCCGCGTCATACCTGTCTTTGACTGCAAAGTGAATGAATGAAGCTCGTGGCAGACGCTCAAGAGATTCGTGCTGTGATTGGCTGAGTGATCGTTCACTCAAATCAAGTAACAAATCAGAGAAAACTTGCGGCCGCTAGGTCAAATAAAACGTGTGGGCCAGTCGGGGGACAGAGTAACCTGTTTCCAAAAAGTGAGGGGGACGTGTCCCCCCCGGTTGCTACACCCCTGGTTATACCCTAAAGCAGGGGTCACCAATCTCGGTCCTGGAGGGCCGGTGTCCCTGCAGGATTTAGCTCCAACTTGCCTCAAGACACCTGCCTGGATGTTTCAAGTATACCTTGTAGGACCTTGATTAGCTTGTTCAGGTGTGTTTGATTAGGATTGGAGCTAAAATCTGCAGGACACTGGCCCTCCAGGAACAAGTTTGGTGACCCCTGCCCTAAAGCATGCTTTTCTAACACACTTATTTCATAAAACATTGTCACTAAATGAAAAAGTGACAACATCTCTAAGCAGAAATAGCTCTTATACCCCTACACCTTCCACTAGGCCAGTGGCGGAGCTACAATTTTTTTACACTGTGTTTGCATAGTGGCCCATGATGACCAGCAGGATGTGCAGAGCTTTAACTCCATGTCTAGGTTTGCCCTGATTTGGAGAATCTGACAGTAATTTTCTTATCTCCAATCAATCCTTAACATGAAAAAATACCCCATCAATTCTAAAAAATACACACAACACACATTCCGGGTGCAATTCCACCACTTTTGATACTCATAAATATTCATAAGTCACTGTGCTGCATGTACTAGAAGATTTGCAGCCAAAGCGCAGCAAGGGGTTTGCATCTTTTAAAAACTATGACAGTTTACGTTAATTAAAGGTAAGAATGATTAATAAACCCTGCTGAAAAATCCAGCTTAAACCAGCCTAGACTGGTTGGCTGGTTTTAGCTGGTTGACCAGCCTGGTTTTAGAGGGGTTTTGGCCATTTCCATCCTGGTCTTAGCTGGTCAGGCTGGAAAATGACCAGTTAAATCCAGCTTTAAAAACATAGCTGGTTTTGGCTGTGCTCCCAGCCTGGCTAGGCTGGTCAAGCTGGTTTTAGCTGGTCATCTCCCAGCCTAACCAGCTAAAACCAGGCTGGAAATGGCTGGAAACCAGGCTGGAAATGGCCAAAACCCCTCTAAAACCAGGCTGGTCGACCAGCTAAAACCAGCCAACCAACCTAGGCTGGTTTAAGCTGTTTTTTTCAGTAGGGAAATCCATATGAAACCCTTAAAATTGACATCACATCTTCAGTTTTATGCTTGGACATGCTTTGCACTAACACTACAAGCGTACTGACGAGCCCAAACACACCATGCTCTGGGCCACCTCTTCCAAGAAGGCCAGGGCTGGCCAACTGAACCGCGCCCAGCACTCACTTGTCAAACAAACCAGGATATGGAGGTCATGACATGTCCAGGCACGGATAGCCTAGTGTGAGTACACCTTCATTCTTGCAAAGACTGGCTTGGCAGACTCACTTTAACGAATGAACTCTGGACACTAGGACACAAAATCATCTTTGTAAGAATCAATCACGGTTGCTATACATTTGTACAACTATACATTTTACAGTTTTATACAATCCTTTTGCCACAAATTTCAGAACCCTGATGTCACTTTCTAAAACTCTAAACAGTCACTACTTTTAACAGGCTCTCCAGTGTTCCAAACATTGCATGTTGCGTCCAATCCTTCAGAGAAGCCTTGCATTTGCAGGATCATTGGTTTACATGATCCTTTTATCAAACAAATACTACGGGAACATTGCTTTAGTTAACCAACACACAAGATATACATCGTTTCATTAAGTGAAGTTTCACAAACTAAAGGTGCGGTCACACTTGACTTTTCTTCCCATAGACTTCCATTCATACGCACGCGAATGCGTCAGACCGGAAACGCGGGGTCATGCGTTAAGTTTCGCAGGTTGCTGCAGTGCAAAGTTCAAGCTTGGTGAACTCTAACCTGCTAAATCGCATCACTTGACTGCATGAGACAAATCAAGGATCAAAACAGGACCGCTCTAGGCAAAAATGTAAAACATAGAGCAATCGCTCTCTTTTTAAAATGTCTAATAAGCTTGTTTAATCCCGCCCCTTTTCGCAGCGCCGCACGACAGAATTTCACACACACAAAGCCCGGTGTGACCGTAGCTTAATTTCGAGAGGAGCACGTGATATGATTGACTGCAGCTGGCCACTCATCTACATTCCCTAGTTAGCCAATCAGATTAACCCCAACTCACTATAAGTAGCCTAGCTTGAACTACTCTCTCATCTTCGTTTTCCGAAGAAACCCCCCATCCACCCCTTCTCCTTCTTTCTTCCTTTATCACGGGGAGCTCTCGAGAACCACCTGATCTCGTACTCCCCTCATATGCTCTATGGACCAGGCGGGAGCCCTGGGCTCACCTATCTCCGCGCTCAGGGTTCTCTCCCGGGACAGCATGCCAAACCTGCTAACAGTTGTCAAACAATATCTAAGTGTGAACTCTTGAAACAATCATTAAACACTGAAACAAAACATTTTCTTGTGTCCTCAGTACTTGGAGTTGACTTTTGACAGTTGCTGATGACAGTGTGAAAACACACCTGCAAGATAAATGTATACTGAGAAAAAGCCATCTGCAAATAGAACCAACAACTGTACAATGATTCATTTATAAAATCTTACTTGTGAAATATCAGATGATTTGATATTACTTTTTGTAGCTAGAAATCTTGACCAGTGGAATGCTTCCCAATGGCCAAGTGCAGTGTCTGTCACTCATGTAGTACATCTCTATTTGGGTGATGAGAAGCTTGAACAATTTAGGCATGTTGAATGCTCTCATCCTTTGTTGTGGCAGCTTCCACAGTTCTTGTTTAGTTTCCACATGTTGGCAAGTTCTTACTGCAGCTGAGAGCCCAACTCTTATGTTGACAGACTTTGTAGATAGGTTAAGACCAAGCGGCAACCTCCCGCTCTTCCTCGGGAAGCCAATACGGAAGTAACTGAAACTGCAATTCATCAAAATTCCGCTAGTCCTGGCTCCATAATAGAGCAAATTGCAATTGAGCCCACTGTTAGAATGGCCAACTTTACAGCAGAAAAAAGGTGTTTACAGCCTGGTACAAAGAACGATTTTGGTTCATATAGCTATTATTACCCTTCATGACAACTGTGAGGGGGGTGAATTTTTTTATAACTCATCCATTTCCTTTATATTAGGTTATATTAAGTTTGCATAATTAAGGGCGTGGCCACTTGAGTGACAGCTAGGTCTCGCTGGTCGCCGTCACTTCACCTCAGCTGAATCCGGCAGATTAGCCACTGATCTCGGCATATTCATCGTATTTTTGTTCTGTTTTATGTGGCTTTACACAGTCAGCTGCCTTTTGGACTTATTTCTTACAATTATCAGATGATATGGGATGCTGTGTGCATTTAATTGTGCTCACAAACCATTCACGTGGCCTCCATTTCCCATGTGAGTAAAGTTATATACTTGTATACCATCTCTATAAATGTATTTGTTTTATTTAAGATCATTTATCATTAATATTTTTCTTTAGACCCATAAAGCACTTCAGAATGTGACAGATTGATTAGCTGTAGGCTCTAGAACAGTCATCGGAAGCGTTGTCATATAGTGTTATGCTGTTCATCAATAGTCTTGCTTTTACTAACACAGACTATATTTGAAGTGTTTGGAAGTAATTCGCGTTTTCCTCCTGTAGAAAAACGTCATAAGAACAATGTTTAGTGGCTCAATGTATTACTACAGTGTTTTTGAAAGTCTAAACACTTTATTGATATAGTGTACAGCCAAGCACATGTGGTCAGAACACAAACGAGTCGCAGGTAATAAAGTATTAAGCGTTTCTTCCAAAGTAAAGTCTGTCTGCCAGGTCTAAGCAAAGTGCCAGCAGGTGTCTGTAGCTCCGCTCACTCTCCGCCTCTTTGCCCTTGTTTGGTATCCCGCCGTGGGTGCGATGACGCGCGAACAAAATGGCGACGGTTGGCCGCGCCTACTTGTAGCTTCTTTTGCAGTGTTCAGAAACCTATGGGTGACGTCACGGATACTCCGTCAATATATTTTACAGTCTATGGTTAAGACCTTCCAGTAACAAATGTAATGACAAAAGAAACTGTGATGAATAAATACAATGAAATAAAACAGTATGGAGCATGACAATATCAGAATATTGCTATAATTAAGCTAGCTCTACCCACCATTTTTTTCGACCTTGTAGTTAAATGGTTGTCAAGGGCTTGCTTAAACAGTAATTCAACTGTTCTTGTTTCCCTGGCATCAAGTAAGTGTTTTACTATGCTGAAAAGTGTCTGTCCTTCATCTCAACTTTGTGTTCTTTGTTCCACAACCACCACCACACAGAAGGAGAAATATGCAAAGCAGCTGAGTGTCTTCAGGAAAGTTTTGGCATAAATAATGGCCAAGATCTTTTTTTTTTTTTTTTTTTATAAATATGATAAACAATGTGTTGTTTGTTTTACATAGCCATCAAAGCCTCAGTTCTGTTACAGCGTTTTCTCCCTCTACTTCCTTTTCTCCTTCTCTTCTCCAGACCCTTTGCTTTTCCTCATCCATTCTTACACTTTACAATATGGGTCATGTAGTTGATGTTAGTTGATTTTTTTAAAACAAAGATTCACTCATTCGTTTTCTTTCAGCTTAGTCTCTATTTCAGAGGTCACCACAGCAGAACGAACCACTAACTATTCCAGCATATGGTCTTCCAGCTGATACCCAGTATTGGGAAACACACAACACACTCATAAACTACAGACAATTAATTAATTAATTAAATTCACCTATGCTGCATGTTTTTGGACTGAAAAAAACTACACAGGTACGATTTGTTGAAATCATGTCTTTCATCCAGGAATAACTGATTCGAGCTTTCGATTGTGGAGGATAAGCTGGCATAGTCAAAAATAATTTGGAAGGATTTTGGCACAGATATCTTTGGAGACATGATGTTCCAGTAAGGATGATATTCTTAAACGTTTATTAAATGCGCAATTGGGCTTTGTCATGATCACCAGCGAACTAACGGACTACAAATCCGCCATTTAGTTGACTACATCTCCATACATGCACTCCGCTCACACAGACGTTCCTCATCCTGACTGATTGCCCACACACCACCGGAGGATTGTCAAGGACTGATTACACACTATTTAAGCAGCACACACTCCAGTCACCAAGTCTTGTTTACTGTAAGTGACATTACAACACATTTCCCTTTTCTTGGTTTTTTGCCGTATTTTGATTCCGCCTTGTTAATCTATTTATCCCTGTCTGCCGCCTGCCTTCCGACTTCTCGCCTGTTACTTTGACCGTTTCTGGATTGCCTTCATACATCTGTTTGCAGCCGTGTTGACCATTGCTTGCCTGACATCTTCAATAAACCTGCACGTGGTTCCAAACTCTGTTGTCAGTGCCACTCCCAGGGTTACAGGTTTAATACAATTTAAAGTTTTTCACAGATTACATTTTAACCCAAAGCAGGTTGTAAAATTCGTACCATCGTTGGTGTCCAAAATATTCACAGTACACAAAAATACATTGTGTGATTAAGTAAAAAGTATAATCACCCTGTCGCGCATACAGGAACTGCACAGCAGCTTTATTAAAAGTATATGCACCTTCAGACTCTGTAGTTATTTACTTCTTAATTGCAGCTATGTATTGTATATTTACATATGAAGTGGCAGCACATATACTATCTAAAATAAAAGCACGAAAGAGATATTCCCCATGCCTTTACATCAGTATATGAAATACATAATTTAAATTACACTTGTGTCAAAAAAGTAGCAATGGAGTGTGTGTGTGTGTGTGATTTGGCAGTAGCAGACCACCCAAACTGAAGCTACTGCAGCCCGGAGCTTTGTATGCTTTATTCATGATTAATTAAACTGATTGAATATATTTAAAGCCTCTGACTGATCACTAAACCTGAGATATGGTCTGAGGAAAAGGTCCAACAATGGTAATATTACAATTTTGTTATATGTCCCATTGTTTCTTATTTGAAGGTCCAACCCTGTCTGCTCACATGTTTAGGTAGCAGCTAAAAACATTTCCCTCTAATGGTCAGTCCTCAAACACATGGTCAACTCATGTTATCCAAAAAAAGAAGTGGGCAGCTTTGAGGCAGGAGATGCTGAATATAAAGAAATTAGGCAGTGCCAGCACTGAAGTGATCTGTTATTTGCTGTAAAGGCTGCATTTCCAAGCTGCCGTTCTGTGTAGACTGTGATATTTTGGTTCATGAAAGAAAACTTTACAACCGAGAAACTGATGTGGAATGATTCTTTAATCCCATATCCCCAGCTACTTTGGTTAAGTTAGATAACTACAGGACAATTTCGATTTGAAAAGGCATGTAAAGGCCTCCTTTATCTTTTTGTTCATAATCTTGAAACTTATTGCATGAATATCTGTCATAATGGATGCAGCAATGCTATGTAAAGTTTAAAATTTGTTCGCAGATATCTTTTTGAGGCACCTGTGCGACTGATTCTATTGTGGTGTCAGAGTGTAAACGAACATTATACATAGGAACTAATGGTAAGCGGAGCGCATTTTTTAAAATTTATTTTTGTATGTATGTATGTATGTATGTATATATATATATATATATATATATATATATATATATATATACACACACACACATATATACTGTATATACACACACATACATATACATACATATACATATATATATATATATATATATATATATATATATATATATATATATATATATATATATATATATTCTTTATTTCAATAGGTCACTTAAATATGTCAGCTTGCCAAACTTCACATGCTCAAAATGTCATGCAAGCAGAACAACCAGCATCCCACTATTAATTTGCTCTGGTTACTGGCCTGCCTCAGCAAGCTGTGATAAAATATTTGTGCTGGTGCTCCTGGAATGTCCAGACAGTCCTTTACCAATATACTGGAACAGCGGACAAGAGTTCTTTGGTAGAGTATTAGAATAATTACATAATTTCGGGAGTGTACCATTTCTTACAGGGTTTAATTATTTTATTGTTTTAAAAGATGGAAAGATCTGTGCTGTTACTTTTCAAAGAAGCTTTTTGAATGGAGATACGCCATTACAAAATCGATCAGCTCTGTGGACTAAAAGTATTTGACCGTCCAGCCTGTTCTTCATTTATGTTAGCTGTCAGTAGATGGTAACAGGAAATTGTATCGCTTTAAAAAGAGGGTAGGTGAATTGTTGTATTTGTGTGAAAAACATTTCTAAATAATATCAAATGCCAATTGGGTGTGCTATGTTACACTTTGCAGAGTTATAAACACATACAAACCCCAAAGAAATATCACACCATATCGCTTTTATAAAACATTTTGCAGCAATAATTCATCAGAGCCGTTTCAAACACGCATCTCCACAAAAGATGAAACAATATTCAAATTATCTGTGCACATTTAATTTTATCATGCAATCACTTACCAAGAAAGGATTATAAGGATTTGAAATAATTCTTTAAGTAAGTAGAGACCGATTTTCTAGGTTTCTGACAAATTAATCAGATGAATCCGCTCCTTAGATTCAATACAGCTGCGACTGCTATTAAAAATGGAAACCACTTTTCTTTTATAGAGACAAAAACTTCTCTCAGGTATCAGCTTTCTAATATCACTCTCTCTCTCTCTCTATCAACTCTAATAATTCTCACTTTTGAAACTTATCTCGAAAAAAATCGTGCTGGCTCGCTCTCTAGGTCTCCTCCACTCTGCTCTCTCTCTCTGTAATGGCAGCTCACTCCAACGGCTTACGGTGATGCAACCCCAATGGGGCGGGGTTAACTCTGATTGTTCAATTTCATTGGTACTTATTATTTTTGAATATTTACTGTTGCTCCCAAGTAATATTTGACTATTTATCACTAAAATATGGAACTAAACATCTTCCCACGCGTTTCAAAATATTTTCTTCCCATTTGCAGATTAATATAGCTCTAGTAACCTGGGTCACATTAGTTCATGTTAACTCAGTCCATTAACTATTGTTGACAAGCATGAATTTAAATTTTAATAATTCAATTCATATTTATTTATATAGCGCTTTTTACAATGCCAAAGCAAAGTCCAGATTTCAGAGATGAAGTTCAGTGTGGTTTAAATTTCACTGCTAAAAGTTTAAACACTGCATTAGTAGTTCGAATAATGCATCGGTAAATGTTAAACTTTGATTAATAAATGCTGTACAAGTATTGTTAGATTATTATTAGATCATGTTAGTTAAATACATTAACTAATGAAGCCTAAAGTGTGACCAATGGACAAAGGAAACACAATAGATTAGGCCACTGATGCAATTTTTTTTAGAGTTTACAATAAAAAACATTTACAGTTCTAGATCAATTCAACACTTTATGAATAAGGTAACCTACTTTATGCAATAAATAATGCAATTTTAGATAACCGATAATCTTTATTTCTCATCTATTAAATGTATTCTTTGTTTTACAGTGCTAATATGTATATACTTTAATTTTTTTATAAAATATGTTTAACAAATATTTTAGCACATCAAAAGTAACTAGAAAAAGTAAAGCTCGTAGACAAACGTTATGGTGGCTTGAGAAAGCCTGTTGGAAGTAGTTTTAGTTTGAAAAAAGTATTAAGTTAACTAAAAGGATGTTTAAGATCCCTGAAACAAGCCAGTAAAAAGCTTTAACTTTGATCACTGCGATTGTGGTTGGTTAAGTTTTTTCCTTTAGGTTTGAAGAAGCTTGAATGTGATCAAAAGTAACTTGACAGTACAATATTAAACTGTTTATTGTTAGGATTTGAAACCTGTGTAACTCAATATTAAGGTAAAAAGGTGTTAAAGTCTAATTTTGAGATTATTAAAAAGTTATTTTGTTAGATTCTCAATTCAATCTTAATTCAAGTGATGAAGAGTTGTTTGACAATAATCAGTGACAATAATAGTACTATTAGAAGAAAAGTAATCAGTGACATTAGTGAAGTAATAGAAATGATTTAATTTTTAAATTTGAATCTCCATATGTGATAGAAAATTGAGCTACAAAGATGAAACTGAATGACTTGGTCAAATAAACAGACTTTAAAAGTCAGAAATAAATAGTGTTACTAGTGTAACCTGGATATAAATACATCGGATTTATGCTACTTGAACAATATACCAAAAATAAATAAATAAATAAAAAAAATAAATAGTATTACAACTTGGAAATAAATACATCAGATTTATGCTACTTGAACACAACATAGTATGTGATTTCTACAGCTGCAAATGAATTTATACTAATAAAAAAAATTGAAAAAAGGTAACAAAATAAACCAAAAAAGATGGATTACCCAAAAAGGAAACTTCTGACATTATTTATAGATGGAGGATTGAAAATTGTTTTATAAGATGTATTAAAAGAAATAATACAGCTTATGATAAATTGTAGGAAAATAAATGTGTTGTGATCACCCAACGCACTCTCACGGCAATTCGGAACTTTTTGATTTAGAGTCTAAATCGTATGAATTTGGACGATCTAATTCCTACAATTTAGTACGATTTGCTCATCACCCAGTGACGGTTGGGTTTAGGGGAAGGGTTGGGTGGCATACCTTTTAAAAATCAAATTTATACAAATTAGCCACTAAACTGACAAAAAATACTTACGTTTCCTCGTGAGATCAGGCTGGATCACTAGCAGAACTGATCTCACATGCTGCTGGAGAGAACTTCCTGTTATCCTTTTCCCGGACCACAATCTCATCATAATCTGCATCCACAAACTCCCTAATTGTTTTTTACAGCTGAGGTACATTATCACTGATTACCCGAATCATACAACTCTTAAGCTACGGTCACACTGGGCTTTGTGTGTGCGAAATTCTGTCGTGCGGCGCTGCGAAAAGGGGCGGGATTAAACAAGATAATTAGACATTAAAAAAGCGAGTGATTGCTCCATGTTTTAAATTTCTGTCCAGAGAGGTCCTGTTTTGATCCTCGATTGGTCTCACGCAGTCAAGTGATGCGATTTAGCAGGTTAGAGTTCACCAAGCTTGAACTTTGCACTGCAGCAACCTGCGAAACTTAACGCATGACCCCGCGTTTCAGGTCTGACGCATTCGGGTGCGTATGAATGGAAGTCTATGGGAAGAAAAGTCAAGTGTGACCGCACCTTTACATGAACCTGTTTTTGTGTCTTGTCTAACTGTTGCAGCACCCGGGTTTCCTGAATGGCTACCACCATTTGAGGTCCACGAATGGCCGTCACCATCAGTGCAACTCCTGTCCGAGCCTTCGGTGCATCTGCCTGAGCTTCAAGAGCGGGTGTCACTGCTGCAGAGCTACAGCTTCCAGAGCCGTCCAACCTGCCAGAGATGTCTTACCTGTTAGAGTTGCTAGGACCTCTGGCCCGAAACCTCCTCGGCTCCATGTCCCAGACCTACATTGGCAATTCAATTTGCTTAAATTTATATTCATAAAAAAAAATTTGTGGTCCTGCATAACACAATTATATGTTAAAATCAGTATATTGTGTATTGTACAACTGCATGCACAACAAACATTAACATTCACAGTGACTTAATCAATTCTTTTGTATCTGTATAGACAAATTACCGTTTGTAAACATTCAGGGTGCGCGCGCAGCAAGGTTGCAGAAAAAAAATGGGAGCGCTAACATTTACAGCGAGGGAATTACATCTGATGCAGTACAGAGTTTGTTGTTGTCTTAGAAATAAGTTATATTGATTACATATTATATATATTATTTACATAATGCTTTCAGGGTATTATAACAGCTTTTCTCCCAGTGGAAAGCACAGTTATTCGCTAAATAAAGTGAGCGGCGTTTGTCTGACCAGTCAATTTGCAATAGCACCCTCCCAATGGATAATGTTTAAGACAAAATGGCCGAGCATCCAGCCCGAAATATACAACTCTCATTGAAAATCCCAGTAATTTTACTAGAGAAAAGTTAAAGGCCTACAAGTTTTGCTCTGTGTGGTCATGTGCAAGAAATAATGTTCCATGGGCACTACATTCAAAACTTTGTAGTGCTAAAAACCAAGGTTCAGCCAAGCCAAAGACAAGAAAAGAAGACGGAACTGTACAAGGCCTGGGTAATCATCAACAAGCAAAACAACTGCATTCTGACAGCGAACTGCACCTGTACGGCAGGGTATGTGCACTTACATATTTACATTTCATTCTAAGCATTTAGTGTCCGCAGTTTAATTGACCATATTTAATTGTTTTTGCTGATATCATTGCTGCAATCAAAAATGAGCAATGTGTATGATTCAGCATAGCGTGAACTTACCTGATATGAAATGAGAACTGCAGTCAAGCATTATTAATTAGGTCGTCTCTCCATTCAGCTCCCTTTTACACAAAGACATCTGCGGTTGGGATTAAAAGCAGTGTGGTGTACGGTAAAAGTTACATTCAGATGTAAAAGAATTTGGCATCCTACCGCACAACATGACATGTTTGCTATTGCAACCGGGAACCCATGTGATGTAGGTTGGTAATTCCTATATTGGTCAGTTCTGTGTTTATTAACCAATTTAAAATACAGAACTGTTGTAATTTTCTCATAATTGATTTAATCAACTTTTAATACTTTTTACGACCCCGCGGACACCGTGTTACAACAAGACAAAAATACCTTGTTAGACAAAAATACACACAAAAAAAAAAAAAAAACAATCAGTAAAGAGATGACAAACAGCCCTCACTAATATGTTCAACACTAGGGATAAAATAAAACAGAATCCAACAATATTAAGAATTTAAAGATCTCTAATCTAAGTTCTAGCATAGCATCACAACCCACCAAGCAATTTAGTTTAACAGGCATGTATTAAAAGTGTAAACTTTGACAGATTGGCTGTCAGTGAATATCTAATAGACATCTAAGAATCACCTAAAATTAGACTAGTCTTTGGATTCACAGGTTAGACAAACTTCACAGGTGTAGTCAATCATTCTAGTGTATTTGATGACTACAGTTTAGTTTGATAAGCATAGTCCAGGCCAAATTTTGACTGGTTTTAGCCAATAGGTCGTAGTGTCTGGTTGGTTTAATGACATTAATTGTGAAAGACACAACACTTTACTTATATATTAAGATATTCCTATGCTTGCACACACACATATTAATAATGAGAAGAAGAGTTGGAGATGACAAAGGTGTCTTCGACAGAGTTCGAAGAGGTCAAGGATGACATACTGAGGTGGGTCAGCCATCTGCTGGCACTAAAGGAGGACATGGTCGAGATGACACTTCTAACAAATTGTTACAATCGCCAGCTAAAAATTATGACTTTGGAGGATGTTGTGGTTTCCGGCTTTTCCATTAATTAATCAAACTCAGTCTGGAGGTTAAGAATATCAGAAGAATATGCTTTATTGGGATATTTTCCAAAAAAGCAGGGACATCCATAAGCAGACCCATCTCTAGTCTCTTCTCAGGACAATCTAAAGTGTCTGCATTCTTCACAATCTTTATACAGATTTTCTCTCCACACCTCTAGATGTTCTTGTTTTAACTTTGACCATTTTAAGGGTGTATTCTCCTTACTGAGAGGTTCAGTATATCTTTAGGTGCTCTTGTTATTCTGGGCCTGTCCCTTGCAATGCAAACACATGTTTTCACACCCAAGTTATCTCTCCATAGATTTAATCTATTCGCAGTGTTTACGTACATTGGCATAATGGTACATACATTTTATGTCACTCAATTTCCTGAAAGCTTCTCACAGGCAATCAATGTTTTACATATAAACCTATTATCCAGCAGCTCCAACAAGTGACCCCACACATTCCTCAGCATGACACCCATCCTACACACCACCAGTTGTCACCTTTCTTTCCAAAATACATGTCTATACATCTATAAATGGTTATAAAGGTTGACGTGTTAATTGCACACTTTTAAAGATTAAAAAAATCTTCAAGGACAACCCTGAAGAACCACCCAAATGTTGATTTACATGTTTAGAGATATACCACTAGCTATCTTGACAGATATAATCAGCAGTAAATACTAATGCAACTTATGTCAAAAGCTTACCTGTTTTCAAGAAATGGAAAAACTGTATAAAAGGCTGGAACAAACAAACCCGCAGTGTGCTTAAACAGATTTCTGCATACTGGAAGACTTAGGCCCTTCATTCTCAGCGGATAAAGTATTTTGTTTAGTTTTTATATTCGTTTTATTCTTCTTTGGATTTATTTTATTAATTTTCTTCCTGGAGTGGACATTGGCAGAACCCATCAAGATGCCTTGTGTGGTAAGGTATGAATCAAATTATTCCTTGGAAAAACATTAAAAAAGATAGTCCTAAACAAAACTCTAGCTACGAAATATAGCCAAGAGAGGATACTGGTTTCTTTATTTAATTAGCATATTTTAACAAAGGCACAACTCCAGCACAAGGTCTGTTTATATGTCTTAAACATATACTACTTAAATAAAAAAAAACAAGAGAACACTTCCTGGGAAACAACCAATTTTGGAGGATTATTTGAGAGCCCACAAGATAACTGAACGGCAAGGCCAAAAATAAATAAAATAAGTTCCACCTGAGGAGCAAAAGCTTAAACAACTTTTCAAACAAAATATGAAAACTAACAACGCACCTACACAGACTCAGACTGACTACAAAACACGAGAAAAACATCATTTCATTACCATTCACTTTCCTAATACCAAGTTGTTGTCATTTTTTTAAGAAAGCAGGGGTGACTGAGTGTCTTTTTCTGACAAAAAAAAAAAAAGCTAAACATTTTTTTAGAACGAAATGAAGAAAATGTTATTTTAACAAGTTTCAAAATGAGCAGATCACAATGTTATGGAAAAGATTTTCAACATCTGAGCGTCTTTGCTCTGCTTAATAGAGTCGCAGTTCTCTTTGATAAATTGGCACAGCTGGGGGCAATCAGCTACTTATCAGAAAGAATTAAGCTGCGGTCACACTTGACTTTTCTTCCCATAGACTTCCATTCATACGCACGCGAATACGTCAGACCGGAAACGCGGGGTCATGCGTCAAGTTTCGCATGTTGCTGCGGTGCAAAGTTCAATCTTGGTGAACTCTGACTTGCGAAATCGCATCACTTGACTGCGTGAGACCAATCGAGGATGAAAACATGACCTCTCTGGACAGAAATTTAAAGCATGGAGCAATCGCTCTCTTATTTAAATGTCTAATCATCTTGTTTAATCCCGCCCCTTTTCGCAGCGCCGCACGACAGAATTTCGCACACACAAAGCCCGGTGTGACCGCAGCTTTAGTGGGAAGAGCCAAAGTGAAGCGAGTAGTGATGGCTCATTTGTGAATGAATTGTTCTTAATCACAATAATTCACAATCGTATATTATTACGTGTTTTAATGTAAGTGCTTATATTTATATTAGTGAGCCTTTGTTATAGTGTAGATACCGGCGATCAAGTGAGAAGTTGGGGGGGGGGATATGTTGATCTGTACAAGCGCTTGGTTGGAAGCTTGATTCCGCAGCTCCTCTGGCTCCATTAGGTAGTCTTTCTGCGCATACCCATGCTCCAATTTCAGCAGTCTTTTGCGGCAGTTTGTGCCCATCACAAGGTGTTTTGCCTTTAAAGCGTTCAATGGGAAAAGGGAATGGGAAATGGGAAAAACCTCAGGCTTGAAGGCAGGGCTCACTTCTAAGGCCTTGAAGAAAATAGAGCGCCAGCGTGTCTTTATCCAAAAGTTCTTTCAAGAGGTTTTGCTGTTAAAGCGAGCCTTCACAGGATTCTGTACAGGCTCTCTGTATGGAGTGGTGAGGTAGACTACCCTGGTGAAAGCTGGTGGCCCAGCTAGCTGTGCAAATCCTGCTCCCACTGCCTCCAGATCCTCATTCGTTGGAAACAAATCACCCTCTGCAAAATTGCCAGGATTGCTTTACTCACTCTGTGCACAATGAACAGGGGTTTTGGGGATATCAACAGTCTGAAACACAACTTTGGAGGATGCTGCATAAGTGAGCCAGTACAGGAACACCAGCACTTCTCTGTCCTTTCCCCAGCCATGGTCAGACTCCACGTGGACTGCAGCAATGAGGGACCTACTGAATGACAGAGGCGGACATGGTGGGCTGCTGCTTCATCTCTTTCTCTTTCTCTCTCTCTCTCTCTATATATATATATATAAACTTTATTTTTGCTTTTTAGTAAGATAGTTTTAGTAGGCAAACTACGTTTATTAAGAAAATATCCAACATACTTAAGTATTTTTCATTAATATTCAATTCAATTCCCCTTTATTTGTATAGTGCTTATACAATGTAGATTGTGTCAAAGCAGCTTCACATAAAAGGTCATAGTAAATAGTAAATAGGAACAGTGTAATTCAGTTTGTAGTGTTTAAGTTCAGTTTAGCTCAGTTCAGTGTGGTTTAATAATCACTACTGAGAGTCCAAATATTGAAGAGCAAATCCAACAATGCGCAGCTCTACAGATCCCGAACCATGCAAGCCAGAGGCGACAGCGGAGAGGGAAAAAAAACTTCACTAATGGCGGAAGTGAAGAAAAAAACCTTGAGAGAAACCAGACTCAGTTGGGCACGACCATTTTAATTTCTCCGCTGGCCAAACGTCTCGTGCAGAGCTGCAGTCTCAGTGGTGGAGGCTGGAAGCTGGCCTCAGCGAAGACTCGTCTGTCTCTGGAGCGTCACAGGAATCAGTCTCATGTTTTCCACTCTTCCATGACCATCACAGTGGCTGCTCAGGATACGGCCTGGTCCAGGATATGGAAACCTTGGGTTCATCTCGTCGTTGGTCTTGGATCGAATCAGTGACTCTGCATAGTCTGAGGGCCTCAGGAAGAGTATCCCCAGGTGGAAATAGAGAATAAAGAAAATAATTAGCGTAGCTGCTGTTCATAGTGTATATCAACAAGATGGAGAACCTGTGTGGAAACCCGCTAAGTGGTGCACTAAGTGTATGCTTTACTGAACAGATAGGTCTTTAATCTAGTTTTGAATAGGGAGAGTGTGTCTGAGCCTCGGACGTTATCAGGAAGGCTATTCCAGAGTTTAGGAGCTATAAATGAGAAGGCTCGACCTCCTTTACTCGACTTTGCTATTCTAGGAACTACCAGAAGCCCTAAGTTTTGAGACCTTAAAGAGCGAGTTGGATTGTAGCGAGACAGAAGATTGGTTAGATAAACAGGAGCTAGATTATTTAAAGCTTTATATGTAAGAAGCAATATTTTAAATTCAATACGAAACTTAACAGGCAGCCAGTGTAAGGAGGATAAAATTGGGGTGATGTGATCAAACACTTAATACATAAGTGTTGTTATTATTAATAATAATACAACTAATTATGGGTTAATTGATACTTACATTTCTGTGTGGAAAAAAAATTAACAGTCTTCTCCAAAGACGCATTAGTCAAGCTGTGCCAAACACTCCACATGTACTATTTCTCTATACTGGATGATGTAGTGTCTAACATGTCTACTTTTGGGCTGAACATTCTTTGTCCTTCATGGATTTTCTATGTTAAACATTAAAACTTTAAATTAAACAGAACTGATATTACAGCAGTAAAATTGTGTGAGTAAAACAGTAGAAACTACATCCGCTCAAATAAACATGGATCCAAAAAGGTATACAAGATATTGAAATGTCATAAAACAATGGTAATGCTCTATTTCAAACAACTGGAGTTCTTCCATGGACAAAATAATCTATAAAAGATCATTTGTAATAAATTGTAAACGCCTACTGTCCCTTGTGGATTGAAGGCACCTTGTAAGTTTCCAAGGAGTTACCTTCAAAAGATCCAGTTGGAGTGTCTTCTCTTCATTAGGGAGAATTGCCTGAACTTTTACAACACACATCAAACTGTTACATTACAATGAAATGAGATAAAAAGAAGGGTAAAACCGAAAGTTTCTGTATTGTCACATGTGTGTACAGTGTGTATGTGGTTAAGTAAAAAGGCGATGCGAAAACGCATTCGATTAATCTTAGCTTTAGAAAGTAAAAGCCGAATCTCGAACGTTTTAGATTTAGAAACCCCCGGCCAGTGTCTCTGTGTGTCTGCAGACCATGTGAGACTGTCTGTGTCAGTGTCACAGAACGAAACGGATAAACGAGAGATGATTTTCCACTTCTTATTCGATCGCGGATGTTTGGTTATATTAGGCAGATACAAAATAATGTAAAAGGATGATAATAATACAAAAAAAAAAAAAAAACGTTTCACTAAATATACTTGGGTGGCCGTTAATATATATGGGTGGCCCGCCTAAGAAAAAGTCTCTGTGTGGGAAGCACTGACTGGACTATCCAAATAGTTATAAACTTTGATTAGCCAAGACGCAAGCTGAAAACAGTAGAACTAACTTCATAACTTAATTTTTTTTGTTGTGATTTGAAGTGTCGAATGAAATTAGAAGTGGTGATTGAATCGCTGATTATTGAGTTGCATGCTGCAGATTTTTTTCTACTTGACATCATCTTGTTTGTAATCTATAAACTCGAATTTAATGATCTTTTGTGGAGCGCCTTCCATTTTCCGTCACCGCATGCTCCTTTATCTGATGGCCGATTAACAAATAAATCATTCTAATGAATCGTTTAAAGTGGTTCTTCTTAATGAACTGATTGATAGGTCAGTAAATCCAACTGATTCTTTTAAAATGGTTTGCATTTCCAGTAAACACTAGTCCACAAGTTACTTAATGTTACTTTTAACTTGCCAGTCACTCCCTCTGAATCATACCCCCAAACAATATCCCGAGTTATCCACTGACTTTAAAAAAAATCATCAATTCGAGTCAGGAATCGGTTGCAGTGCTTTATTCGGAATAGTATACCTATCTTTCGGAGTGATCTGAGAACCGATTAGCATACTGCACATACGTGACAGAACTTTCGGTTTTGTATGTAATGCACAATATACAACAAACGGTTATGTATTTAACAAAAACAAGTTATTTTGAGTCATTTAACTCAAGTCTAAGTCAAGTTTTTTTGGGATAATTGTCAAGCGTGTCTCAAGTCCTAACTTAAGTCAACTTATGTGACTCGAGTCCCCCCTCTCTGATAAAAAGCAACGAGCTAATAACGCTCCCCTGAGGAGTACCATTCTGTCATTTGCTTTGGGGATGTAAATTCTCCTAGTTTCAGCTTAACTGATCCCTTCAGTTTTGACATTACAGTTTTATTAAAATACCATAACATTCTCTACTTTAAGCACAGAAACTTCCACATCTTTCCTAATTCCTCTCATTTTTTTTTTTATCATATTCCGTATCTTCTCTACCGGTGTACTTCTTTCAAAATACCAAAATTCTCTCCAGTATTCTTTTTTAGTTTTCCTAATTACTCTAATAACTTCTGCTTGAGCAGCTTTATATACACCCTCACATACTCTTTGGTTTCGGGGTCCATCCTGCTTAGGGTCCCAAACCCATCCCACTTTCCACACCTCCAGTCTCCACCATAGATTATTCCTGCTCTCTTACAAACCTGCGTTCCCTTTCCGTGCTTCTTATTATCCATCCATTCGCCCATGTATTGATCTTTGTTGACTGAATACACCGTGTGATTAAGTCCAGATTTTTGAGACTCTCTGTCCCAAAGTTTCACTAGTGGTTCCGTGGTATGGGGTCTTTTCACATAAGGAATACTGCAGCATATTTTTTAAATGCTGTTTTTTCAGCCGTGTTTAACAGCTGCATCTGTTTAGCTATATAGTGAGGTATCTGTCTGTGATTGTGTGTGTGTGTGCCATTTTGTACAGTCACATTTATATTTGTACTGGCAGGTGAATGTATTTGTTACAGTTCACTGGCTGGAAGGCCCCTTTCCAATGTTGAAAAAATGGGTAGGGTGGTTATGTTTTAGGTGTGATTTAAGGTTAGCCGTGTTGCCTTTTTTCATTGCCACTGTTCTTAAGATAACAAATCGACATATCGGTTCATTCACGTTAATGGGCTCCCCTTTCTCATTCGGCTTACTGACTGTAGTTCCTAAACACAAATCCGTGGGTTCACGTCTTGTCTTCTTCACCTTCATTGTCTGCTCTCGCTCACTCTGTCTGTGTGTGCAGTGTGTGGGGAGATGATGCGTAAGCCCCTCCTTCCACAGAAAGCAGAATGCAGGGCATTCGACAAAAAAAAAAGTAGCTTGTTAAATTATCTAGCCGAATCATCATCATCTTAAATTTATATATATATATATATATATATATATATATATATATATATATATATATATATATATTATTTTGCATTAATAATTTAATAACCGAGAAGTTAAATTCCGAGAACTTGTTATCAGTAAAATGTTACAACGCTTTCTTTTATGCTGCACTACTTTCTTCATCCTGCACCGATAGGAGGGGGCAGGCTCACTCTCTCTTATGTTCTGTTATGTGTGTGCATAACTTTTTTCTGTGCAGATTAGAGCTGTAATCGGGCCATAAAAGTTAGACCCCATAAGGTCCGAGCCCGACAGAATTTGGCCCGAGCCCGACAAGTACATTTTGATTGACAGCTTTTTAAAAGTCGAACCCGTTTACAGCCCGACATTATTCAAATGAGCACCTGCACACAGCTCTTTTACCTCTTTTCAAGAACGAGTCGTTTATGCATGTTTTAACATAACTTATCCATAACAAACGTAGGATACAGGCCACTTGAAAGTTGGAACAAAGAAATAAAATAAGTCCTCTGTAACATCTTAACATCTCAGTACCCTAAATAGGCCTAGGTACATACACTTAGCCTTTAAATTGGCCAACACACCAATAAAAATAAGCTTTTCCTAACAAATTAAATTAAAATAAATTCTAAATTATGACTGGTATTTGGCAATTACGAAATTAAGATAAAGGCTCTGTGGGGGGTATAGTTTGGCCACTTCTCTTTACAATCCAGCTTTAAGGCGAGGTGAAGCTGAAAAATAAAAGAAAAATGCATAATTTAGTCAGAGTACATACAATAGACTCATGTTGGCATTAATGATTTAATTAATATTTAGTTATAATTTAAAAACCTTTTTCTTACCAAGATTATGCTACGTGTTTTTGTGGAGGAACATTATTGAATCAACTGTAAATGGCTTTAGCACAGTCCTCCGCTCACTGATGGTGCGTCCAGCAGCACTGAACGTTTTAAACACGATTTATTTGTGAAAACGTCCATAGGCACATTTGAAATTTGTGAGCACAAATGTTTAGTAAATGAGACCCAATGTTTCCTGTTTTTTTTCCCATTTAACAGTTAAGAAAAAATCTAGTAACAACATATGGGGTTTCATTTGTGCCAATATTCCCATGCCTGCTTCTGCTTTGTACTTCACATTTGTCTTCGTCTACTCTCTGCATGTTCAAGGAAATCAGCATTGTTGACGTACATGTTGTCTGTTGATGTCGTCTTAATCTGGTGTCCTGTTGGTTTTTCTCTGTTGTACTGTCATATTCTATGGGATATTCTGTCATTTATTTTTATCTGATATAATGACAATTGAATTCTGGGCCATACAGGTTTCACAAGAATAACAATGTGAGCTAGCAAAATAAACATGGTCAATTTTGATGTCACGACTCGACTTTAATGCGTTTTACTGTACATACTGTACGATTGACCACCGATACGATAACTGTTTAGCTAGCTCCATAAAACAGTGTAACAATTCCCAAGGCATGTGGTTTGTTGCTTTTAAGGGAATATGACTTTAGAGGAAAATATTGAACATAACTTATTCAATAAAATGTCTAATTACAAAAAACCTAAAACAGAATAAATTGTGCTTATTTGTTAGTTAGTTATATATATATATATATATATATATATATATATATATATATATATATATATATATATATACACACTTCATATTCTCTTTATTTTCATTCAAAAATCGCACTAATGAACTACACACACAAACACAAAAGATAAATATAAACAAAGCACACATGGCAATGCTATTTAGCTAACACAAAATGTAATTAAAAGCTAAACAATTTAGATAGGGGCAACGCAGTGGCACAGTAGGTAGTGCTGTCGCCTCTCAGCAAGAAGGTCGCTGGTTCGAGCCTCGGCTGGGTCAGTTTGCGTTTCTGTGAGGAGTTTGCATGTTCTCCCTGCATTTGACTGGGTTTCCTCCCGGTGCACCTTTCCCCCACAGTCCAAAGTGTGTATGACTGTGTATGGATAGGTTTCCCAGAGATGGATTGCAGCTGGAAGGGTATCGGCTGCGTAAAACATGTGCTGAATAACTTGGCGGTTCATTCCGCTGTGGCGACCCTGGATTTAGATAGTAAATAAAATTATGAAAGTACAAAATGACCTGTTTTACCTCAAAAGCTTCATAAAAATTAGATATCATTTCAAAGATGTATATCATTTCAGCAAAAAATCTGGCTAATTCTTCATAATTGAGGTAAAGTTGTTTTTTTATTCGCACGTTCAGACTTGCTCCATAATAATATACATTCAGAAAAGCATTGTTTGCAAATTACAAATATGGAAATCATATTAGCAGACAATGACTATCAAAGTACAATATTGTTCACATTAACATTGTCAATTAAATAGTAATAATGTTGTTTTAAAGTCATACTTGCATGCTATTTCTGACCGAATATTCAAAGTAGCATGCTAAACAATATAGGGACCGTGTCAAAAGTTGTCACTGAACAGATGTGTGAATGTAAAACCAACTTTACCTCAATTTCTTTATCCGAGAACGCCAGACAAAAAAGGACTGCAGTATGCATTACTGGGGTATATTCACGACATTATAGGCAACCGATTAGAGAACAATTCAATCAAACTTGAAGCTAGCTTAGCCTAGCCGCCTCATATGCTGACCATTCAACAGCTTAGTTCAAGCACAGCAGGAGAGATGAAGCTTAAAAATAACCTAATAGTAACAAATTAAACCGTGATTTCTCTATATTTAGCCAAAAAGCCTGATAAGACTATTGTTGTGCAATGAAATATAGCGTTACTAACCGATGAGAAAACACACATGGACAGTGTTTCTACATAGTTCATTCATAATAGGAGCAGCCAGAAAGTGGAAATTGATGGACTTGTGCCGAATAATTGCATCACTGACCCATAACAATGTACAGTAAGTTACCTATTACTGTCAGTATGTTTGTGTGCTCTTTATAAATGAATGAAAAACAGCTGCTGGTGAAGTGTATTGATCGCAAGTGCTCAGTTTGTGATCATATCTCTGTTTTGTTCTGTTGATTTGTAATTTCAAATATCCGTAGCTTGAAATAGATGGAAATGTGAAGTTCAGTAAAGTTAGCAACAGATTCGCATTTTCTGGATCAATAACTCATTATGACCTATTCGCTATTAGTATGACTAAGTTACTATGGCGAAGGCTTAAACGGAGCAGTGCTCATAATATAGTGCAAAAAAAAAGAAGAAAAAGACAGCTGTGAAAAATAACCTGCTCAGTTTAGATCTGTTTAGGGTAAGAGGTGTGTGAGATATTGCCGTCGGTCTATCACTAAATGTGTCAGGAATATCAAAATAAAACCAACTTATCTCCGCTCCTTTAGCGCCCCTCACACAGCTTGATCCACGCTGCCATTTCTCTCCTTGGGGTTTTGGTTCTGAAAAGGGAAAAAAATCCACCATCCCGTCCAAAATTTTAGAATACCGGGTGTCAGATTTGCACAATCCATATGCACAACGCGTTGGCCTGTTTCCCTCGCTCGAAAGCTTGACAGAGCCCCTGCGCGTAGCTACGGTTTCTAAGCCATGATTGATGGGTGGCGGTTTTTGGGTGTGGCTTTGCGAAGGGTCAATTATATTGTTGCTGTGGTACGACAGAAAAACTAATAATAAACGAATTATTCAACAAGCTTTAGTTTTGTACGCTATAATTATACACCATCACAGTGCACCACAATTTACACTAACGTTACAATATTTATTACAGTTTATCAGTCTACAATACAATATTCTGTAGCATTCAATTACAAAGAGTTGTACACATAATACACTTTACTACAGTTAAAGTTAGAATTATTAGCCCCTCATTATTTTTTCCCCAATTTCTGTTTAACGGAGAGAAGATTTTTTCAACACATTTTTAATCATAATAGTTTTAATAACTCATTCCTAATAACTGATTTATTTTATCTTTGCCATGATGACAGTAAATAATATTTTACTAGATATTTTTCAAGACACTTCTATACAGCTTAAAGTGACATTCGAAGGCTTAATTAGGTTAACTAGGCAGGTTAGGGTAATTAGGCAATTTATTGTATAACGATGGTTTGTTCTGTAGTCTATTGAAAAAAATTGCTTTAAGGGACTAATAATTTTGACCTGAAAAGGGTGTTTAAAAAATTTTAAACTGTTTTTATTCTAGCCGAAATAAAACAAATTAGATTTTCTCCAGAAGAAAAATTATTATCAGACATACTGTGAAAATTTCCTTGCTCTGTTAAACATAATTTGGGAAATATTTAAAAAAGAAAAAAATTCAAAGCGGGTTTAATAATTCTAATTTCAACTGTGTGTAGAAAAATTACTTCCTGCCCCCATCTGAATTTTGTGTGTCATCAGTGACGTCATGTGAAAACAACCTATGCAATTGTGTTAATTGCAAGCTCCTCTGTTAAAAACAAAGCAAAAAAAGAACCTGCAAGCCTCAGCCAGGTAAGAAAAAGTAACTCAAAAGTGATATAACGCATTACTTTCCATAAAAATTAACTAAGTAGCGCAACTAGCTACTTTTTCGTGAAGTAACTCAATATTGTTACGCGTACTTTCAAATGTACAGGGTTCATACACAATTTTACTACTAAAATTCCAATATTTTTCCATGACTTTTCCAAAACTTTAAGGTTAATATTCATGACCTAATGTTTTATGTAATATCTACGTACATGTCGTAAATAAGAATAAATGTATGTTAAAATTTACAGCATATCAAAAAAAATTGACAATCCATGTAGTTTGTTTATTTTAAACCTGCAAAATACTGTCTTCACAAGACTTGCTGAATTAGAACAAATTAGCCTTTAGCACCCACATTATCTTACCTCTGTAGTAGTTAGAGATTGTTTCTGGACATGACACTATCTTAAATTACGATGAATGCAAGTTAAAGTGGTGAAGCTGAAACTGCAAGTTGCTTTTTGCCCCACACAGAGAATGTCACATTATTATAACCTTTAATTTACCAGGAAAGACACATTGAGATTAAAAATCTCTTTTACAAGAGCGTCCTGGCCAAGATTAGGCAGTATACATGTCACATGGGTCATGCATATAGATAACATCACTGTAGTCCAATATCGACATAAATGTTGCATCAACCAGCTTCTTTTTAGCATCAAAAGAAAGGCAATTCTTAATTCTAAAATAGAAGCCTAAAATTACTTTTTAATTTTTTCAACAATTGCTCAATGTGATAACTAAAAGAAAGTTCAATTAAAATTCCAAGATATTTGCACTAGGACACCAATTCAATCTCTGCACCATGAGTAGTAGTAATAAGACCTAGCTTTTGCTTGGTTTGTTTTGAATTTGAAAATAGCACACGTTTTGTTTTATCAGCATTTGAAACTAGTTTTATCTCCGATAAATTATGTTGAAGTACATTAAAATCGATCTGTGGTTGAGATAGGGCCAGATTGGGTGTAGATGCAGCTGTGTATATGACTGCATCATCCTCATAATAATGAAAATTTGCATTTAAAGGGATAGACATCATGATTGTATTTGAAATTTACCCAATATTATCATCTCAAATATATTCAAGTACACTGATATTTGTTAAACAAATTTCCATGACTTTTCCAAAACATTTTGGGTTAATTTATTTTTCCAAACTTTTCCAGGCAAGGAAAATGCCTAGCCAAAATTCCAAGACTTTTCCAGGACCTGAAAGTAACTTTACCCAACACTGATGAGGAGTAAAAAATCATCTTACCCCACTCTTCCTTACACTTTACCTCTTGTTACTTCAGTTGTACTTCAATGTATTGCAAATTGCTGTTGAACTTCATCGTATTGTAGTTTATGCAACTTTGCAGTTGCACTTAATTTTGCTGCAGTTACCATATTCTGCCGTTTTACTCCAGTTTACTGTAGTTATTTTGTGTAAAACGGTTAATAAAGGTAAACTCCACTAAAACAACACTTGTGATACTAAGTAAAGTTATTTTTGTCGAGTCATAATGGCGTCTTTACTTATGCTGAGTAACATCAAGATATTCGCCCAAAATAGTCATCAACAGGCAGATAAGCGACATATCTCACCCTGCCACCTTCTTCTTCTTCTTCTTGGTGTTTATTGGCGGTTCGCATTCTAAACAGAGCATTACCGCCACCTACTGTGGGTTATGGATCAGAGGTTCTTTTTATTATTATTATTTATTTATTTATTTATTTTATAACTCTAGACTCTTCAAAAACCCGAGCCTTCGATGTTGCTGCGTGTTCAGCTCCTCCATCTACAGCTCAGGTCCTAGACATTCTATATCCTATGTATTAACTGAGTTCTTTTTAAGAATTGTATCAACCATTTCCTTCCTTCCGGATATAAAAATTCTTTCAGAGTTATTTGTTTATCAATTATCTTTAGATCATTGATTAATATATTTCTTTCCTCCATGTATTTATTGCAACTAATGATTACATGTTCTACTGTCTCTCTCTCTCCGCATCCATCACACAAGCCTGTTGGATGTTTTCCTATCATGTGTAGTGTAGAGTTTAGCCCTGTATGTCCTAGCCTTAATCTTGAAAGAATACAATCCTCCTTCCTGCTTCCACTTGATTTCAAAATCTGTCCTACCGTTGGTTGTATTTCATAAAAATGTCTGCCTTTTTGTTCATTGTCCCAACTTATTTGCCAGTCTTTGTGTATTCCCTTTTTAATTATTGATTTAAGTTCAGCCCTACTATACCTGATTTTCATTTCT
The DNA here is from genome assembly GCF_903798145.1 of Danio aesculapii. Classification (NCBI taxonomy): domain Eukaryota; kingdom Metazoa; phylum Chordata; class Actinopteri; order Cypriniformes; family Danionidae; genus Danio; species Danio aesculapii. Next base: position 4,504,516 of record NC_079443.1, on the reverse strand, counting down.
ATCCTCTCTTTTGCTATTACTGTTTTTGCTAACCTATCTGCTGCTTCATTGCCCTCAACTCCTGAATGTGATGGTACCCATACAAACTCAACTATCTTGTTTTTCTGCTCTAAATTATGCAACAACAGAAGAATTTCTATTATAATGTCCTGCCTAGTTTCTGATTTTTTAAGATCCAGGCATAGTAACGCTGAACTTGAATCAGAACATATTATTGCCTTGTCCAGATCCATTTCATAAACTTTGATGATAGCTAGCATGATTGCTAGCAGCTCTCCTGTAAATACTGCTCACCCTGCCACCTGTCCTGTCCACTGAATATAAATCAAACGGCACAGAAATATCGCGAGGAAACGCGAAGAACACCATAGTACAAGCATAAAACATCGCGAGAAACGCATAAAACACTCTGCTGGGCTCGTTTAGGATTATACAAAAAAAAAACTCGCCTCTAGACGGCGCCTGACGGCCCAGCGAGCAGAACACTGCGTTCAATCGCATTCAGATATCTAGACATTTTAATCTCATTGAAGACATTTAAACACTATAACTATTCATTACTACAAATATTCAGTTTCCCAAATTGAAATTTAGCTGAAGAAATCCCGCTAAAATTGTGATATAACGTTTAGTAATTACAAAGTAATGATTGAGCCATCTTTGTCAGCGCTTAGAAAAACAACAGGTGCCACGTGTCCTCAGCAACAGACGCTGCAGAAATGTAGTGAATTAAAATGAGACAGTGAATACTTTTAAACTAATAAATTTGTTTAATTAGAGGAGGCACGTTTTAAACCTTTCAGTGCTGCTAATTTAAAACTTTTGTTCTAATGTTCTACCATTACCAAATTTAACCATGGTTTTACTACAATAAAAACCAACTTAAACTATGGTAACCAAAAAAAAGTTTAACCACATAGTTTAACCATGGTATTTGTAGTAAATGGTAACCAAAAAGCAAAATAATAATAATAAAATTATGATACACTTACTATAAGTCAAGACACATACAATTTTCATACATAATGTACAATTTGGCAAGTGTAGATTCAAACAAATATTTTTAATTCTTTGTGATACATCAAGTGGCCTGTGTGTTGTTATATTTATCATCGTAGAATAGCATTGGATTTCTCAGAATGGACTATATGTAGAGTTTGGGATTTTCAGCCAATGAACTTCTGGTGAAAGACATGTAACTATTTTCAATTTCATATGGTTCCTTTTACGGCATCGATATTGTAATGTAATTAAAATAATCAGTTAAATAGACTTAAGCATCCATTTGGTTGTTAAAGTGTAAGAAGAGCCAAAAGACCGTTTAAACGCCATCATTAGCAGCAGGCTAGGGCAAAAACTCCATTGAAATTTCTGGGGTAAAATTTATTTTCATATTTTAAAGACATGGTGTGGAAAAAATAATTTAATGCAGTGCTTCTTGTTTGGTCTGAGAATTTTTAGGCCCCCTGTTTATATTTTCCCAATTTCTGTTTAACAAAAAGAAGATTTTTTCAACACATTTCTATAAATAATAGTTTGAATAACTCATCTCTAATAACTGATTTATTTTATCTTTGCCAAGATGACAGTAAATAATATTGCACTGGATATTTTTCAAGACACTTCTATACAGCTTAAAGTGACATTTAAAGACTTAACTAGGTTAATTGGGTTAACTAGTCAGGTTAGGGTAATTAGTCAAGTTATTGTATAACGATGGTTTGTTCTGTAGACTATCGACAAAAAATAGCTTAAAGGGGCTAATAATTTTGCCCTTAAAATGTTTTTTAAAAACTTAAAAACTGATTTTATTCTAGCTGAAATAAAACAAATAAGACTTTCTTCAGAAGAAAAAATATTATCAGACATACTGTGAAAATTCCCTTGCTCTGTTAAACATAATTTGGGAAATATTTAAAAAATAAAAAAATGTCAAAGGGGGGCTAATAATTCTGACCTCAACTGTATATATAAATCTGTTTATATGTATTTACAATCTTACATCACATCACACATACATCCATTATTGTACATTTCTCATCATCATTTTTACTTGTTACTATTTGTTTTTTTCTGTTTCATGTGCACTGTATTGAAAAAAATATTGTTTTAAGTGATGTCGTTAAAAAAAAAACATAATAAAAGATAAAAATTTATTGAAAAAGATTTTAATTGCTAATTGTTCAGGCTAATAAATAAATAAATAATTAAATAAATATTAAATAAATACAAAAGCTCCGCCTATTTTGGCACCCTGTTTAAAGCCGCTCTACTCGTTTGCGACAGGATCTCGCGAGAAACACAGCATATCCGTAACATCAAGACCTCGCGAGAAGCGCCGCGATCACAGCAACAAGACAACCAAAATAAAGTGAGCACAACAAACCCGTAGCGCATGATGGCGGCGTCGCTGCTGCGCCGGGACAAGAAATCCACCGCCGCCCATCTGAAGGCAGACCTCAAGCGGACTGACAACAGTTCAGGCTTGCGGCAGCTGCAGGAGCTGCTGGATAGCGTACTGAACCCGGAGCGGGGCTCGGACCCGGAGGCGCTGGACTGGTGTAAATGGCTGCTGGCCGGAGGGGACGGTTTCGACGAGTTCTGCCGGACCGTCCGATCCTACGATAACGCCACTCTCTGTGGGCTAGTGTGGACTGCCAACTTCGTGGCCTACCGTTGCCGGACTTGCGGCATTTCCCCGTGCATGTCGTTATGCGCGGAGTGCTTCAATAACGGCGACCACACGGGCCATGATTTTAACATGTTCCGGAGTCAGGCCGGCGGGGCCTGTGACTGCGGGGACGGGAACGTGATGAGAGAGAGCGGGTCAGTAGAGCCACCCTGAGCCGACATATCTGACCGACAGGGCTGTGTCTTAAACACCTGACAGTGTGCTGACCACCTGAGCAGTGTTTTGAGCCATCAGCTGCAGATTTAGACATCATGTCACAAGCGCAGCCATAACAGCACCATTTTAAATATAAAAAAGAGGCTAGTTTTATTATTAGACAGCACTGTCTCAAATCAAAAGCAGCCTTGGCCTTCATAGTATCATGAACACAACCTAAATAAACAGTATGGTTATAGAGGACATCTAAGAGTCAATCTGAAAGAGAAGAAAATGAAAACACTGCCATATAGAAATCTAAATGACAGAACATCCTTTCTGATCAAAACAAAATATATTTTGACGAGAGCTGGAAACCTGTAACCATTTACTTCCATAGTATTTGTTTTTCTTACTGTAAATGGTTACAGGTTTTCGGTTTGACACTGTTTTGAGGCATTAGCTGCAGATTTAGATGTCGTGTCACAAGTGCAGTCATAACCAGTAGGTATTTGTTTTTCTTACTATGGATGTTAATGGTTACATGTTTTCGGTTTCATTCAGAATGTCAACTTTTGTGTTCAGCAAAAGAACGTGACATATAAAGATATATAACCTTTTGAGGTAAATATAGCCACTCTGAGCACACATATCTGACCAACAGGGCTGTGTTTTAAACACTTGACAGTGTTTTGAGCCATCAGCTGCAGATTCAGATGTCATGTCACAAGCGCAGTCATAACAGCACCATTTTAAATATAAAATAGGCTAGTTTTATTATTAAACATCATTAGACAACACTGTCTCAAATCAAAAGCAGATTTGGCCTTCATAGTATCATGAACACAACCTAAATAAACAGTAAGGTTATGTAGGACATCAAAGAGTCAATCTGAAAGAGATAGTTCTAAATATGAAAACTCTGCCATTTAGAAATATAAATGACACAACATCCTTGGCAAAACAAAAGAGATTTTACAGAAGCATGTAACCACTTGCATAGTATTTGTTTTTCTTACTGTGAATGTTAATGGTTACAGGTTTTCGGTTTTATTCAGAATGTCATCTTTTGTGTCAGGGCTGTATCTTAAACACTTGACAGTGTTTTGAGGCATTAGCTGCAGGTTTAGGTGTCATGTCACAAGTGCAGTGATAATTAAACCTTAGATATTACTGTCTTTAAAAAAGCAGATTTGTCCTTCATAGTATCACGAACACAACCTAAATAAGCAGTGAGGTTTACAGAGGGCATCACAGTAAATTTCAAAAGAATAGTTCTTTTAAAAAATGAACATTCTGTAATTTTCTCATCCTTTACTTGTTTTAAACCTGAGTTTCTTTCTTTTTTTTTTATGAAAACAAGATGTATTTGTTGGAAACCTGTAACCATTGACGTTCACAGTATTTGTTTTTCTTACTGTGAATGTTAATGGTTACAGGTTTTCGGTTTTATTCAGAATGTCAGGGCTTTTGTGTCCGGGCTGTGTCTTAAACACTTGACAGTGTTTTGAGGCATTAGCTGCACATTTAGGTGTCATGTCACAAGTGCAGTAGCTAAAAATGTAAAAAAAAAAGTGCTAGTTTTATTATTAAACATTAGATATTACTGTCTCAAAAAAAGCAGATTTGTCCTTCATAGTATCACGAACACAACCTAAATAAGCAGTGAGGTTTACAGAGGACATCATAGCAAATTCCAAAAAAATTGTTCTTGTTAAAAATGAACATTCTGTAATTTTCTCATCCTTTACTTGTTTTAAACCTGAGTTTCTTTCTTTTTTTTTTTATGAAAACAAGATATATGTGTTGGAAACCTGTAACCATTGACGTTCACAGTATTTGTTTTTCTTACTGTGAATGTTAATGGTTACAGGTTTTCGGTTTTATTCAGAATGTCATCTTTTGTGTCAGGGCTGTCTTAAACACTTGACAGTGTTTTGAGGCATTAGCTGCAGGTTTAGGTGTCATGTCACAAGTGCAGTAGCTAAAAATGTAAAAAAAAAAAAAAGTGCTAGTTTTATTATTAAACATTAGATATTACTGTCTCAAAAAAAGCAGATTTGTCCTTCATAGTATCACGAACACAACCTAAATAAGCAGTGAGGTTTACAGAGGGCATCATAGTTAATCCCAAAAAAATTGTTCTTGTTAAAAATGAACATTCTGTAATTTTCTCAACCTTTACTTGTTTTAAACCTGAGTTTCTTTCTTTTTTATGAAAGCAAGATATATGTGTTGGAAACCTGTAACCATTGACTTTCACAGTATTTGTTTTTTAGTACTACGGATGTTAGTGGTTACAGGTTTTTAGTTTTATTCAGAAGAATGTCATCTTTTGTGTTTAAAAAAACACAGTAATGTGTATAATTTTTTAAAGGGAGGGTAAATAGCTAGTAAATCTTCATTTTAGGGTGAACTATCACTTTAAGGATTTTAGTTTCCAGCCTAGCTTGTTGACTACACAAACAGTGCTTTATAAGGATAATTCACCCAAAAATAAAAATGGACTCACCCTAAATTGGTTTCAAACCTTTATGCGTTTCTTTATTCTGTTAAAGAAGATAGTTTGAAGAATGCTGAAAACCTGTAACCATTGACCCCCATAGTTGGAAAATCATGTACTATGGAAGTCAGGTTTCCAGCTTTCTTTAAAATATCTTTGTGTTCACAGAATAAAAATCTCAAACAAGTGAAGGCTAAGAAAAGGATGACGGAAGATTTTTGGGGGTGAACTACCCTTTAATTAATTTTTTGTTGGTGAATACTGAATATGCAGTATTTTTGGACTGTCTCAAACATGTATGGTGTCTCACACACACAGACACACGGAAAGAAATGACTTTTTAGTGTAGTCAAATCTTATAAATTGACTCATAATTTTTAAATTGTATTGAGTGTCAAGGATAACTAGAATTTTCTAAGTCCATATTTAATATTCACACATTTAATTCATGTAATAAATGAAATGAGTGGAAAGAGTTAGATAATAATGTTCATTTACTCGTAATATTTAAATATTTTCTAATATTTTCTAATAGTAATATTAAGTAAGTTTTAATAATGGATATGTCGCATAGTTGGATAGTGTGGATAGTTCCCAGCATGCTTTGCAAGGGATTGAATTAAAAGAAAAGTATTTTGAAAATAAAAGCAATCTCAGGTGTTTAAATTTGAGAGAAAGACTTGTGCGAGTTTGATCATCATTAGGATGTAGATTAAGAAGAGTTTTGAGCATGTCTTTTAGTTTTAGGGTTACCACCTTGCAGATGAGCAGCACTCATGCTTTAGGTCTCGGCATTTTTATTATCAGCATTAATGTTTGACGCTTCACTCAGAAAATCATAGCTGTGCTAACACTAGCGCTGACATCACTAAGCATTTATAAAGTAAGTTCGCTCTTGCTAAATAAATTTGCTTAAAATAAAGTGAAATAACACATTTCAAGTCGAAATGTATGTCTTAATTAAAGTAAGTCGCACCAAATGTACTAATTTGCAACTTATAAGATTTATTTAAATTGATAAAAGCAATGTTCCTTCTGCTAAAACAAGAAAATGACATCACTTGGTTTATTTAAAGAAAGACTCAAAGGTAAAGAATCAATTTACTTCTACTTAATGTTTAACCTAACAGTCCTAAATAAATTAAGTAAATTTTACATAACGAGAAGTTAATTGTACCTGATATAAGATTGTAAAATTTACTTGAAATTTGTTTGTGCAAATTGTTACGAGGATTTTTTTAAAAGTAAATCTAAAGACTTATTTTTTCAGTGCATGTTTATATGTACAAATACGTTTCTGTGTGTATATGTGTCTATTTATGAAAGAGAAAGTTATTTAGCTTCAGAATAATTGCCAAGGAAACGCATCTTATTTTTTAGTTAATTTTAAGCACCAAAATAACTAAAGAAAATACTCAACAGAACTAGATTAACAACAAATATTAGAATATCAATCCTTTAAAATAAAGAACAAAAATAATAGGTCCAATATAAGTAAAATGCAAGTCCAATTTAAAATACTAACACAAACTAAGATAGTAATAATAAAAAGTACACTACATAAACCTGTTTCAAATCAGCAGCAGATTTAGTGTGAACATAATCTCCAAATTTAACATGGAGGCTACCTAGACAACATTATAATCTTAGTGAACATGCGTCTTGTGTTTGCTAGTAAATCACCATTTATTAAATACATTTTCCCAATGGATGTAATGTTCGGACTCAAATACAGAAACGTGGCATGTGATTAATTATTGTGGTGGGAAGACATTTAAATGAAATGGCATTAAATGTGGTTGTTTTAACTCTGATTATCCTGGAGGATTGATTTCAACTATAAGCAATTATGTTCACTGTTATAAGTTAATCTGCGGGGTTTTTTTTGTGTGTGTTCTTGCGTGTAAATTTCCAGTTTATACTTTTAATTTTAGTTAAATCTAGTGCTTAATTTGTAAATAAATAAATAATTTCCGGAACAAAACAATAAGTTGCCGTGACCGACGTCAAATTTTTTAACGTTCTTTATTTTGTGCTATATAACGTTATAGGTCAAATATGGATAAAGTACAAACAGACATGTAGCTACACACTTAAATTATGAAACATTAGTATTCAGTTTGCTAACACCACTGACATTCAGTTCGCTTCACTATTATGTGCCAAGCGAAAATGACTTGAGTCTCCCGCTATTCTGATTCACGCCATTTGCGCAGTTACATCTTGAGATCTCTTTGGCGTTTGGAGAATACAAATATGATTTAGGTAAGCCACTATGCTGTTATTTATTTTCGCTGCTCACTGCATGCGAAACAATAATCACCAACCAATGACAGTTACTGTGAACGTAAGAAACCTGATTGGTTTGAAAAGTATTGTAGCAGCCAATAGTTAAGCGTGATTTCTGCTTTAACTTCAGCATTGAGACTACCTTTATGTGTGTGCACTCACAATATCCACACAGCTTTGCTCAGTGTTTTTTTTTACTCACACTCTTACATTTTTTCTCTCTCTCTCTCTCACACACACACACACACACACGCCAAAGTTAATGCCGAATCCATTAAAATAAATATCAAAACGCAAAACACGAATATCTGACAATTTCTGGAACAGGATCCGGCAAGTTTCGGCTGAAATTAAGCACTGGTTAAGTCCCATAAATTCCTGTTAATTTCCGTGGAACGTTTCCACAATTTTGCAACCCTAATTTTGAATCCGCAGCATTTCTTGGCCTCGTCTTAAAGCTAGTATCTTGCTCAGTATAGTTATTTAGCATCACATTATTGGTGTGTTCTAAATTCTTTTGGTTTAGCATTATTTTTGGGCCTCATAGCCATTTCCCAAATTGGCAGCACTTTTAAGTCTTAATCTTACCGATGTGCTTAGAATCCTACATAATTTCTGAATCTGCAGTAATTTTGGGCAAAACACCAAAAAAACTTGGTGCTTATTCCAATTACTTCTTTAAAATGAGCTGAAACGTCACAATTCTTGAATTGTTTTTCAATCTACACAAAGTTCAATCTACTTAAATTTATTAATCTGCTTGTGTTGGGATTTGAGTGGAACTCTGTGTACACTGTAAAAAATGCAAGGTTCCACACAATTCACTCATGTTGTCCCAACACGAATCGATTAAGTTAACTTATCACATTTAAGTGGATTTGAACATAAAGCAATTACAACAAAGCTGTCCCCCAAAACTATTAAGAATTGTGTAGTTTCAGCTTATTTTGAATAAGTATTTTATAACAATATCATTTTGAGTGTAGGCAAGTTACTCTGTGTTCCTAATGAGGATTTTTGGAGCAGCATGCATGTTTTTTGTGTTGGCAGCATTTTTAACTCCATGGGTATGTTCCAAATAAGCAGATTTTTAGTAAGTGGATTATTATCAGTCAGACATTTTTAAACTACATTTTTGTGATTATTAATGTGTAGTTCAGATGTTTAATGTAGGTAGGTGCAACGTGATTGATATATATGCACCAACATGAGGGCTGGTGTGACGATCAGACGGGCTGTCAGGGGGTTTAATAGTGTGGAGTGGGCCATGGCACCTGATCACTGCCTTACAGAGAGTGACACAGTCTGGGTTATTTTTAACCCACTCATAGGGTCAGTGACAGGTTTCTTCTCTTCCTCCTCTCACACTACACACTGCACAGGGCTTTTTCTTCTTTAGCATTTGTGCTGCTGTGACAGACAGACAGATGTGTCGGAGTTCAGACATTGTACTTGATGTGTCAGACATGGTACTTGATATGATCACTTTCAACTAAAGATTAAGAGATTTACTGTATTTGATCATCAGTAAGGAGTGTAATTAGCATGAAGTGTTTGCTGTGCAGAATAGTGATGGGAGAAACAAACCGGTAATGCTTTACTTGAAGGGGTCACATAGTCTGTCATAATTTTTAAGAGCGTCATTAATATGTAATGACATATTAATGACAAATTCAGCTTGTACCAATGTAGGTAAGGTAAAAAAAAAAAATACACCTATAATTCTTGACATAGTTATATGACATTCATGTTTATGACAGGTTTATGACAAGTTTTGTTGTCAAGTTGGGAATGTCAAGTTGTCATGACAGACAAAAACAGGTTGCGATGTATTAATGACAAGTTGTCATGACAAACAATGCATCTTTGCTTTTAAAATGTCATAGCTGAGCAAATAACACTTAATGACAGTTAATCTTATTCACATTCATGTAATTATTAAAAAGGTTTCATGACAGTCTCATGAACTTTACCCTTCAAGTAAAGTGCTACCAACAAAAATTTTGAAAGCTTTGAAACAGTTGAACCAATCCATTGGTTTTGCAAAATGATTCACGAATCATTTGAAACGCCACATGCTAGGAACATCTTTTGGAATTGTTGACCCTTTTATGGTACCAGGCGCGGATAAAGCGTCAAGTGTGAGTGATTTTCATGTTAAAGCAATGCAAATATGTGATTAGACATCCTGCAGTGCTATATGCACATGAGGCTGCGCAAAATCAAGCATTTTGGATGTTTGACGCGCTTAACGTGTGATCCGTTAAGTTGGAAAAAGCAAAACTTCGGTAGACATTTGCGCTGCGTTAACCAATCAGGAGCTTGCTCTCGTAGTGGCGTGATTATGACATAGCGCCTGTAGTTGGTGTGCTGAGAGGAAATCTTCCTACCGATACGGGACAACAGCTGTTTATCAGCTTTCCTAAAGCACATTATGAACCGCTCTCTAGATAAAATCTATGTTAGCCATTTAGCAACAAAACTGGAGTCACCGGGCAGACAGATGCCCCACCCATGATGCGAATCCACGTTTACTTTGAAGTAAATTTGACATGCAAATGAAGCAAATACACTCAAATGTTCAATTGTCTATCCGGCAAGCTGCATCTGGTGTGAACACCCCATTATAATAATAGTAGTAGTAGTAGTAATAATAATGATAATAATAATAATTCCTTTTATATAGCGCTTTTCTGGACACTCAAAGCGCTTTACACAGTGGGGGGAATCTCCTCATCCACCACCAGTGTGCAGCATCCACCTGGATGATGTGACTGCAGCCATATTGCGCCAGACCTCACACCACACACCAGCTGATTGGTGGAGAGGAGACAGAGTGATGAAGCCAATTATGATATGTGGATGGTTAGGAGACCATAATGGACAAAGGCCAGTGGGCAGATTTGGCCAGGATGCCGGGAAGGACATCCTGGGATTTTTAACAACGGGGCATCAGTTTAAACATCTCATCTGAAAGACGGCACTCACTGAGCAGTATAAAGTCCCCATCTCTATACTGGGGCATTAGGACCCACACAAACCACAGGTTGGGTGCCCCCTGCTGGTCTCACTAACACCACTTCCGGCAGCAACCTAGCTTTCCCATGTGGTCTCCCATCCAGGTACTGACCAGGAGCAGCCCTGCTTAGCTTCAGTGGGCGACCACGTGAGAGTTGCAGAGAGCTAGCTGCCGGCATTTCCATTAGACATGCACTCATAAACTTCCCTTTCCTTGTTCCCTTGGGGGAATCCCCACTGCCATTTTAAAGTGCATTGCACTTCATCAAGAGAATGACGGAAGCTCACATGGACATACTTTCAGTCCCTCAATTTTGACAGAGGAAGCAAGTCGGGTTCATGTGTCCACTCCAGCACCTTTATGTCCCAGAATGTAACGTGATTGTGACGTCACAACAGTGTAGTTTCCATTTGTTCAAGGGTGTAGAGCATTCCATTTGAACCTATTCAGATGTTCTGCCAGTCTACCAGTGTGATGTAATCAATGATGTACATCTGAGGGAACGAGACGGAGGGAAGTTAGCAAGTGAAAGACATAAAAATTGTACTTGAATGCAGTACTTGATTAGCTTGTTAAGGTGTGTTTAATTGGGGTTGGAACTAAACCCAGGACACTGGACCTCCAGTAATGAATTTGGTGACCCCTGGCATAAGGAGTTCTAAATTTTGATGGTTTATATCAGAATTGCCCAAATTTAGGGTGCACTCACAGTAGGCTTTCCGAACCATGCCCGGACACATTTCCTGGTTCATTTGACAAGTGTGAGTGCTCCGATTCAGGCGCAGTTCAGTTGGCCGGCCCTGGCCCGGTTGGATAAGGTGTGCCAAAGTGCGGTTCGGTTGGGCTTTGGTGCGGTACCTTTGTAGTGTGAGTACCGTCAGCAAACCTCCTAATACATGCAGCACGATGACTTTTATGATAATTTATGAGCATCAACAGTGGTGAATCTGATATCATATTTGAGTTATATTTGACTGCGTGTCACTTTTGTCCGAAACAACTTAAAATAATAGAAAACAATACAACAAAAGCAATGTCCACTGTGATTAATTATAAAATGCAGGGCTCAATCAGTTGTCTCAAGCTTGAGCTTATCTTTCTTCATTCTTCAGTGCCAAACCCACATCTTAAAATCCTTCCAACAACAGATGTATGTAAAACCAAGTCACTATACGACATTTTTCCCCCCCATTTCCTTAAGCTATTTTTAGAGCAAATGTATTCTGTTTTAGTTTGTTCGACTATGTTATTAAAGTTTTGTGTGAGAAGAAAAAGACGATCCATAATGTTGAGCATAGTTTTAACAAGACTAGTGATTCAACACGTTTGATATGTAGAGAGCAGATATAGAGTAAAAAGTGTGGTGAAGATTTTGCTGCTTTTGCAGTTTTTGCTTCTTAGAAGTTTCCCTTAAGCAAGGATGTGAAACTCAGTTCCTGGAGGGTTGGATCCCTGCAGAATTTAGTTCCAACCTTGCTTTTACACACTTGCCTGTAGGTTTCAAACAAACCAAAAGGACTAAGTTAATATGATCAGGTATGTTTGATTAGGGGTGGCATGGTGGCTCTGTTGTTAGCACTGTTGTCTCCTAGCAAGAAGTTCGCTGGTTTGAGTCCCGACTGGGCCAGTTTGCATGTCTGTGTGGAGTTTGCATGTTCTTCCCGTGTTGGTGTGGGTTTCCTCCGGGTGCTCCAGTTTCCCCAACAGTCCAAAGACGTGCTATGAGTGAATTGAATAGGCTAAATTGGCTGTAGTGTATGAGTGTGTGTGAATGTGTATAGGTGTTTCCCAGTACTGGGTTGTGGCTGAAAGGGTATCTGCTGTGTGAACATATGCTGGAATAATTTGGTCGTTCATTCTGCTGTGGCGTCCCCTGATAAACGAAGGTACTAAGCCGAAGGAAAATGAATGAATGTTTGATTAGGGTTAAAGCTAAACCGTGGAGAGCTGTGTAAATGTATTAATTCCTCACCCTCATGTCATCACAATCCTCTTTGTTTATTTTCGGGACACAAATATTAAGTTAAGTTAAATATATAAGGTATTTTGGATGAAATCTGAGGGCTCTCTCATCCTCCATACACATGTAGGTGTAGGTCAAAATCTTCTTGGTACTATCAAAACATTCGGTCTTAATACAATAAGCTGTCCTACCTGCCTGGTATTGGTTTTGTATTTACTTACTGTATTATAACGTTTACTTGCGTGTATGTATATTACGTGATGTTGTCTAGTGCACGTTCATGCAGTGTGGCTTTGGATTTGCAAGGTTGGATGTTGACTTTCAGTGCTATCAGGCTAACGTTAGCATTTTCCAAGAAGTGTAGAACCAAGAGGATTTGGTCCTATTAAAACGTTTGGTCTGAACAATACAATAGGCTGTCCTACCTGCTTGGTATTGGTATTGTATTTACTAACTGTACTATAACTCCCATATGGGACTGTGCAATTTCGGACTCAGTCATGCAGTATGTCATGTTGTGCATGCGCACTTCAATGTGCGTGACAGTGTATACATGACATCAGTACTCTACAGGACTGTTTGTTTTAGCCGACTAGGCCATGATCTTACTGATATCCTAATGGCGGTCGCTTGTTGTGCATTAACCTGTTGACGTTTATGAAAAAGTTCGGTGACTACAGACATCAAATAGATGCTCGTAAAACTTTATTTAATATAGCCACGGGTGTTTTTTCCCCAAATATAAGGTTTTATTTATTACAATACATTTTTTTTAATGGAAAACTACTGAGATTATATTACCAACTGGATCATTTGTTTTTGTGTGACAGGTTTTGTAATAGACATCGATTAAAAACAGGAGAGAATGTTCCATCAGTCCCTCGAGATCTGCTGCTCATGTCTGAGATGGTGCTGCCGCGGTTTATCATCACTATCATTCAATATCTGAGAGACGGCTACACTGAACCAGGTGAGGACACCAGATCACAACAACCATTCACGTTCTGTTCTAGCGCAGTGGGCCAATGAGAAGAGCTTGAAGGCGGGACAAGCATTGCCGGCTTTGTTTACTGCAGCAAGTTGACATGACAACTGTTTTTAACCATTCCTGAGCGCTGCATTTGTTGTTTTTAGGTACAAAGATGCGTAATGTGTGAATGTCTCCTAAATCTACGCATGCGAGGAACATTTTGCTGTGAAAACTGGTCGCACAACAACAATTTTATGCACTCGCACAAATGCTCCCAAATATATTTTGAGGTCGCATAGATAACATTTCGGGCGCACATGCAACCAAAATGGTCGCAATTTCGAGCCCTGAGTTAGGGATGCACCGATATGGATTTTTTTTGCCCGAATTTGATAACTGATAACTTTGGAGGCCGATAAATCTGAATTTTTCACAATGTTTAATATTTATACAGGGAACAACTGATTTTATTTTTAAAACTTCATAAAAGTTTGTACTGATCTTATGAACTGAATAGTCTACTCAAAGCAAAAAAACTATCATTTCAAAATTGCAAGGTGATTATATAGACCTATATTCACGATTTTACAAAGATCAGCATGCCAAAAATAAATTAATTCCTTTTCTTCGCATAGCAAAATAACATGCAACTTGACTGTTGCATAAAAAGAACAGGTTAAATAACAATAATAGGTTTAATTAACAAGCAAGTAAAATATATTTGAATGGAAATGAAAGAACTAAGAACTGAAACCAGCTCAAATGTTCTTGCATAAAACATGCTACAGTAATGTACATATGTACAAATATGTAATGTCCGAAAAAGCGTTTTGAGAGGTGTTTGGTCAGTTCAGAGCCCCGATACAAGTAAAAAGCTTGTATTCTAATTACTTTAGAGAATGTAGCATAAATACATCCCATTTGGCGTTTTAAATTCTTTTGAACACATGTAGGTGATCAGACAACACTTCTATGTTCGTTCTTGATGTCAGTTGTGGGAAAAATGATCGATAAAAGGTTTATGAGAAACCGCTGCGAGTTTGAAGATTTAACTACAGGCGCTGTGTGATGCGCGTGCATGCAAAGCGGAGTCAAATTTGTCCTCTGAGTCAGATTTTGATAGAACACCTGAGCATTGAGCACAGATGACTTTGACAAACGCAGTGAATAATATAAAGACAGAATGTGGCGGACAGTTGAGAACCCCTGTGCTGTATTCAGTGACTAATTCATCTCCCCTGCTGCTGTTTGGGCTGCTGTGGAGGCTCTGTCGGCTCACTATGTGTGTGCGTGGTGATAGCCATCACGTGCGCTTAACCATTATAAATATGCCGATCTAACTGAATAGAATCTTACATTAACAACACATGACAAGTAACACGTTGATAATAACAATTATATTAGATTACGAACAACCCAACAAGTTGTTTAGCACGTGTACATCGCTGCTGTTATGTTTACACATGAAATATTTTTTCCTGATGTGATTTAAACCAAAATACACAATGACACTGTATCAAACATATCTACAATAAGGAATATGGTTACTTAGTGAGTTATTAACGCACAGCAATACCACTCAAAGAAAGAACGAACTTTGAAGGAATAAACAATGTGAGGAAAGCTCTGTTATAGTGCACTGGGCAAGTCTGAACAAGTTTGACCCATGCATGCACGAGGCAGGCAGTTCTGTACAATTAATTAATCTATCGGCTTAAAGATATCGACCTAATTTTGACATCGGACAGATAAAAATAACGTTAAATAATAGCATTTATCGGCCAGTATGGCCGCCGGTATATCGTACTTCCCTACATTAAGTACAATAGAATAAAAGTCATGTTGAGGAACACAAAAAGAAAATGCCTGTTGATGTACATTTTAAGCCAGAATTATTAGCCCTCCTGAATTATTATGCCCCCCCCAATATATTTTTCCCCAATTACTGTTTAATGGAAAGAAGATTATTTCAACACATTTCAGAATGGGTTAGTTTTAATAACTCATTTCTAATATCTAGTATTTAGCTTAAGGTGACATGTAAAGGCTTAGCTAGGTTAATTAGGCTAGTTATGGTAATTAGGAAAGTTATGGTAATTGGGCAAGTCATTGTATAATGATGGTTTGTTCTGTAGACAATCAAAAACAAATATTGCTTAAGGGGTCTAATAATATCTACCTTAAAATGATTTTTAAAAACATTAAAAGCTTTTATTCTAGACAAAATAAAGCAAATCAGACAAATCAGAAAAAATATTACAGGAAATACTGTGAGAAATTTCTTGCTCTGTTAAACATCATTTGGTAAATTTTAATTTTTTTTAATTCACAGGAGGGCTAATAATTTTGACCTTAACTGTACATTAGTTAACGGTCATGTTGAGGAACTTGAATGGATTAAATTTCACGACTATATGACTAACTGTTGTGAGACTGGCTTTTTGAAAGTTATTTTGTTCAACACGTAAACTTGTTATGATGTCCTGGCAGAGTCGGCCGCTGACAGAGATCTCCAGAAGGTTCTGCAGCAGTTGGATCCACAAATCTCCTTCTTAGAAGAGCTCACCAAGATGGGCGGAGCCATGCGCACCGTTCTCACCAAGATCTTAACAGATCAGCAGACCTTTAAAGAGCTCAGCATGGGTATGTATGCGATGTGTTGGCATTGCAACATTTATACATCTATATTGTTCGTATAATTTCCAAGAACTGTTTCCAGTCATTGAGTCTCAATATTTGCACACGTTTTTTGTATTTATGCGCACATTTGAACTTCTCACGAAAACTTTCTGCCTAATTCACAAGTGGGTACTTGCATAAGTTTGTTTTTAAACTCTTCTGTTAGTGAATTTGGAGCCTTCTACATGAGCGCTTGCATGCATGAGGTTATTCATTCATTCATTTTCTTTTCAGCTTAGTCCCTTTATGGAAAGGTATGAACGCAGAATGAATGAATTTTACGCAGTGGATGCCCTTCCAGCCTCAGTCTCAGGAAACACCCATACACTCTTGCGTTCACACACATACACTACAGCTAATTTGAGATTATTCAGCTCACCTGTACCGCGTGTCTTTGGACTGTGGGGAAAACCGGAGCACCCGGAGGAAACCCAAGCGAACACAGGGAGAACATACAAACTCCACACAGAAATGCCAACTGACCCAGCCGAGGCTCGAACCAGCGACCTTTTTGCTGTGAGGTGATTGTGCTACCCACTGTGCCACCATGGCATCCGCATGAGGTTAATAATTTGCGTAATACAAGAAAAAGGCCTTTAATGATAATGAATGCCAAGTTTTGCTGTCGGAGGTGGAAGCATACCTTCCAACACTACCGTTTTTCTCGGGAGTCTCCTGTATTTCAGACCCGTCGCCTGCCACCCTCCCGTTTTGTTATTTCTCCTGGAAAACTCCCGTAATATCACCTAACACCTCCCCCCATGATCCTAGGCCTTTTGGTACAGTCTATCAAGATCACAGACTTTGGTACAATATCCGATCACAGCAGCTGCCCGAAACCAGGTGCATAGTACAGTTACTTGGCTGTTTTATTCAGACACCTCACGCCCGACACCTAGACATCTTCACCACTCCTACCCCTGGTGGTAGCCAGAATTTTTTATTTGCTATTTTATATCCACTTATGTTACTGGACCTTTAATTATACTTTATCAAATTTTATTGTTTAGTTACTCTTAATCCACCCTGTAATTAACCTTGGCCTCGAGGTTAATAACAGTACAACTAGACGGAAATGTTTAGTGAATTAGTTTAAATTGATTATTTTTGTTAGTTTCTGTAATTTGTCTTTCTTTCTTTCCTTTCTTTCCTTTCTTTCTTTCTTTCTTTCTTTCTTTCTTTCTTTCTTTCTTTCTTTCTTTCTTTCTTTCTTTCTTTCTTTCTTTCTTTCTTCTTTCTTTCTTTCTTTCTTTCTTTCTTTCTTTCTTTCTTTCTTTCTTTCTTTCCTTTCTTTCCTTTCTTTCTTTATTTCCTTTCTTTCCTTTCTTTCTTTCCTTCCTTCCTTCCTTCCTTCCTTCCTTCCTTCCTTCCTTCCTTTCCTTTCCTTTCCTTTCCTTTCCTTTCCTTCCTTCCTTCCTTCCTTTCCTTCCTTTCTTCCTTCCTTCCTTCCTTCCTTCTTTCCTTTCCTTTCCTTTCCTTTCCTTTTCACTGTCACTCCTAGAATAAAAGGTTGTTTTGGTTGTTGTGCCTTTTAGGACCTATAAATGAAAATGACCTTTGCTGTTATTACCTGTTCATTCACTCTTTGCCCATTATTTAACCACATTAAATAGTTAAAATGTACTGTTTTACTATTAGCTATTTTACTAAAAAAAAAGCAATTGCAAAACTACCGTTTTAAAGAGGACCTATTATGCAATTACGTTATAAGGGGTTTAATATGAATATAACCAGCTTAAAATGTAACTAATGGTAACGATGTATTTATTATATTTTTTTTATAATCAGACTTGTTAAAAACAGTCTGCAGAAACACTTTGATTGACATTCTCTTTTTGTACGTGTCATCAGAGGGGCAAAACCCCGCCCACTAGTGATCATCTCTCCCTCATTAGCATAGGACGTTAGTCTTTGTTTTTGAATCTTCCACTATGCTGACACATTTGACGCATTTGTAGCTCCGCCCTCTTTTCAAAAGAGCACAATCTCAATTAAATTTAAAGCGACAGTCACTAAAATGCCACAATTAGGATTAAAGCATAAACGGAGCTCTCATTTGGAGTCTTAATTTTAACATGTTGTACAGTTACAACCAACATGTTAGGGGAAAAAAAAACAAAAAGGAAATGTAAAAAAAAACGAAGCTACTAATACATTTTTAAATGGTTCAGACCTTTTCATTTTAGAATGTAACCGTGAGCAAGTAATAATAAAAGGGTTAGTTCACCCAAAAATGAAAATAATCATCTTTTTTTACACCAATAGGTCAAGAGGAGAATGTTTATGCAAAGAAGAACTATGAGAAGTATTTATTAGCATTGAAGAGCTCGGGTCTGGTGTCAGTGGAGGAGAAAGGAGCCGCTGGAGACGGGACATCAGACACTGCAGCAGGGGCAGGAGCACTCAGTCTACTGGGTAACACTGTTTCCTTTTTCTCCATTTGATTAACATATATTGATTTTCAAAGGGGAGAACTAAATTTTTATCAACTTTGGAAATGTGCTTCATATTTTTGACATCAACCTTATTGTTTTAGGAGCTGCTGCTACTGGCAGTCTGGAGGACTCCAGCAAAGAGGTAAGCACACAGACTGCTTGGATAGAAAAAGGTGACACAAAATAAATCAAGTGGTGTGTCAGTAGCTATGTTTCCATCCACCTATTTTGGAATATCACATTAAATATGCTAAATGGAAATGCCAAGATTTGCAGAAATTTTGAAAATGCACGATATAAAATAGGATCACGCACAAATAATATGTCTGATAAGACAAAATGCGTTTAATCTATGATTAAATCCGCTTCTAAAGAACTTCTCACGCCTCCAAAAGCCAATGCATGTTGAATGTTTCTTCATCTTTTTCTGAGGCGCAAGTAGTTTAGTATATAAAAAAAGACTCGTGCAGCTTCTCCTGCCACAGCAAATTCTGTTTTTCTTTTTGATATTTGGTGCCAATTTACATTTTTATCCTCTCTGACTGGAAAAGCTGCTCTATTGGCTATAAATCAGCGATATTTGATATTACAGTGAGTTTTATTAGCATCTTTGGATGGAAACATGGCTAACGTTGACAACATTGCCGCCTTTTGTTCGTTTTATCATCTAAACTGGTTTTAGCTTGGTTGATTTCTAGAAAATAGTGGGTCAACTGATGTTTTTGTTGGACAGGAGGATCAGGACGGGCTGCAGGGTGTGGGACAGAGGAAAAGAGTGAAGCTCAGTAGCAGTACCAAAGGTAGATCCTAGTACATGATGTTAAACAGCTGAAGACAAAATGATTAGCCCTCTTGTGAAATGTTGTAATCTTCTTCAAATATTTACTACCATGTGATGTTTATTGGAGCTTATTAATCTTATTTCTTTAGTTTGGCTGAAATAAAAGCAGTTTTTAAACAGTTTTTAAGAAATATATTATTTTCGATTGGCTACAAAACACACTACTGTTGTCCATTAACTTGCCTAATTAACCTTATTAACATAGTTGATCTAGTTTAAAATGGCACTTTAAGCTACATGCTAATGTCTTGCATAATAACTAGAAAAATATCATTTGCTGTCATCATGGCAAAGACAAATGGAATTTGTTGTTAAAATACCACAGGAGGGCTATTAAGTTTTACTTCAGTACTGGAAATAATTTCATCATCATCATCATCATCATCAAATAAAATAAACATGCATGGTATCAAAATGTTTTTGCTTTTCTGTTTCGATAGATCCATCCATAATGGACACGCTGAAACATAAATGCTTTTTAGAAGAGTTATTGTTTTGGACTATTAAGTATGAATTTCCACAGAAGATGGTGACGTTTTTGCTCAACATGTTGCCAGATCAGGATTACAAGGTATTTATTGCTCTTAAACGTATTTCAGTTCATAAGTGCAGGATTTAAAATTAACGTTTGGTTTGTTGAATTGCTAAATGTAGCTAATTTTGTTACATGATTTGCTTTTGAGAAAGAATTTGCTTGCGGCTAGTAGGTTTCAAGCTCTCATAAGTAATTCATAGTTACATAAGAGCATTGTTACAACTTGGGTGATTCAATAGCAATCTAAACATTGTGAGCAGTTGATGAAATGCTGTGAATTTCAGTTCATCAGATCAATTAAGGGTTTCTAGTCTCACTTAATTAATGGTAAACATTCACTTGTCCTTTGTTCGCTTTCAGTTCTGATTTAATTTTTGGGCACAACTTATGATGATTAAAAAATACACTTTTTTTCTATTTAAATAGCAGGAATGCATTCAGAATGAGAAAAAAGGAACAATTAAATGGGTTTTGTCATGCAGAACATGGAACATTCAAAGGAACAGAAAAAATGAAATCTGCGTACTTCTCACATACTGTTTTTCAAATACTATGAATTAAGGCTGTTGTGGTGAGGAAATTTTCCCACGGTAAATCTAGATGCTCACAATATAAAAGGTATCATCACCCCCACATATATTGTATGCACACAGTGTATACTTTTATAGATACAAATTTTAGGTAATATGATCCAGCCCTACTGCATTGTATAACTAAACTAAATATAATTGAAATCATAGTGTGTACAATCATCTGAGAATATGGATTCACTCTCAATACTTTTGTGTTGGAAATAATGAGGAATGGGAGGAATGTTTTGGGTTTTCATGAAAATGTAAATATACTTTAATTATGTTCAACAAAAAATTGGTACAACATATTATAGTGATATTTAGTAGTACATCGTGAATTAGTAAAATTGTAACTTTGTACAACCAGCCCATGATCTTTAAAGAGCCAAATTGCCTTGTTCACTTTTTTCACCCCTTTTATTTATTTATTTTTTAATAATTACATATTTTTAATATATTTATTGCATTTTAACTCAACACTTGGATAATACAGAAGTAACAACAAACTTCTCAGTATCTCACATCAATATTTATAACCTCTTTTCGTATTCAATAATCATCACATAACCAACTCCACCACATTTTAGAAACAACTTGGGTAAGTTAAATTGTCCATAGTGTATATGTATGAATGAGTGTGTATGGATGTTTCCCAGTGATGGGTTGCAGCACGAGGATAAAGAATGAGTCTCCATTCGGCCTCTTTACTTTCTCTTTACTTTACTCTTTACTTTACTCCTTTACTTTCATGGAGTAAGGAAATGGTGGAAACTCTCTCCACTGAAGACCATCCATTAGCCTACATTTTTAATTTAGTTTAAGCACAAAGATTTGGTTCAAACTATTTCTAAGTTCAGTTCTAATTTTCAGCAAATAAATTAACAATAATAGTTGAAGTGGTCAAAAAACTATAATTATTAAATGGCATATATGATTCATACGTCTCCAAAACCCAACAGGTGGACAAATCTAAACTTTTTTTTTTATTAAAATAAATATAAATACTACTACTACTACTAGTAGTACTAATAATAATAAGATTATACAAATGCAAACTGTCATGAATAAACAAAAAAAAAAGCCCCCCGAGGTGAACGCATGGAGGTAATGGTTTTTATATTTATGTAGAAAGTAATACTTTTTGTAACATTTTAATCTGTAATTTGTTTTCATATGTAAAAATGTTTGTGTAGTGCTGTACATCCTGTGTGCATTAAGCAATGTGTAAGCATTTAGACTTTATAGGCGCCTAACTAACACGCTTTGCGCTGGACTTTAGAGCAGCTTTTAGTTGGTCAATGGCGCAGATTATTTCAAAATGGCAACGTGCCAACAATGCGTCTTAATGCACCTCGTTTTCAGACCAGCACACCTACGAGGGCACAAATGGATTTGCCATTTAAACAAAGTGGCGCAAAACGTGAAAATTACAGTTGCGTTGGCTTTCACCCGACATCCTATTCACCCTATTCTCTGCGTACGAGTGGGCGCAGCCATTTGAATCATTTTGGCTCGAGACTTCCGGTCTCATTCACTTCCATTCTTTTGTAGTCGTTACAAACAGCTCGTTTTGCTGCTTGGTGTTGCAAACTGATATTTTTTATTATTATAATATTCTACTTTGTCTATATTGTCATGCGAACACTTGTTTGTAGAGTAAGTAGTTTGACCGTTTTCTGCCGTTTATTATTCCCAGTCCCATAGGCAGCTGAATCGGAAGTTCTAAAACAAACGCAAAAACGCACACACTTCTGCATTGAAGAATAAGGTCAATACTATACACTCATTAAAATTTAAAGAATTAATCAGTTTAGCTTGATATATACATAGATTCATTGATACATGTTCTGTCTGTGTAATCTTGATTTCCTTAGGGGTCTTGTTTTGTTACTTTTTTCCCCTCAGTATTTTTATTGAACATGATAGATGAAACATGCAATACAGAGCCTGTTTTCTCTCTTTTTAAGACAATAAACAAAGCCTGTCGCACACACATACATTTAGGTTGTATAAAAATATATGAATTATATTAAAATAGAATACAAATAAATAAAATTAAGTAAAAAGGAAGAGTTCTACTCATCTAAAATAACCGAAAGGTTCATAGTTTTGTTACTTTTCAATCAAATTTGTGCTTGCTTCTCCCTTGTCACAGATCACCTTCACTAAAACATTCGTACAACACTATGCCTTCATCATGAAGACCCTCATGAAGAGTCACGAGTCAGACACCATGTCCAACCGCATCGTGCACATCAGCGTGCAGCTCTTCAGCAACGAGGAGCTGGCCAGACACGTCACAGAGGAGTGCCAGTTACTGGACATCATGGTCACCGTTCTCCTCTACATGATGGAGAGCTGCCTTATCAAGAGCGAACTGCAAGGTAACTGAAGAAAGATACATTTACTGGCAGATCATCTAGACGTCTGGCTACATTTATCAACGTGTCTTTGTTCTGTCACAGATGAGGAGAATAATCGTCATGTGGTGGTGAACTGTGGCGAAGCTCTGCTGAAGAATAACACCTACTGGCCTTTAGTTAGTGATTTTATTAATATCCTATCACACCAAAGTGTGGCCAAGCGCTTCCTGGAGGATCATTCTCTGCTGCTGCTCTGGATGAGTTTCGTCTCCTTCTTTCAAGGTCAGTAACTGTCATGAACCATCATTTCCCTTTATTTCTTTCTTAAAGTTATTGTCTTTTTTTTTATTTTAGGCCAAATATCAAAAAATTGGTAAATCAAGAAGCATTTTCTAGACCAGTGTTTCCCAACCCTGTTCCTGTAGGCACACCAACAGTACATATTTTGGAATGTCTCCCTTTTCTGACCCATTAACTTCAGGTGTTGGAGTCTCTTCTGATGTTATAATAAGTTGATTCAGGTGTGTTTGATTAGGGAGAGGTTGAAAATGTGTACTGTTGGTGTGCCTTCAGGAACAGGGTTGGGAAACACTGTTCTAGACGAGCAAAATATAGTTTTGTTTTCAGACAGTCAAGATGAAATGAGGGTTTCCTTAAAAAACAGATCTGATGTAAGCAAAATAAGCTTGTTTTCACTTTGATATAAGATTATTTTGGTTACCCCATTGGCAGATTATTTCAGGTAGGTATTACTGCAGCCCGGAGACCTCCAAGTGGGAGGGCTTTATGCCACAAGTAGGTTGGGTTTAGGGTTTGGGTAGGTGTAGCAGATGTAAATAAAGCACAACAGGTTACTGTGAGGTTGAGTTTAGGGATGGAGTTGGTGTAGACGTTAATAAAACACAACAGGTTACTGTGAGGTTGAGTTTAGGGATGGAGAAGGTGTGGACTTTAATGAAACACAACAGGTTACTGTGAGGTTGAGTTTAGGGATGGAGTTGGTGTAGACGTTAATAAAACACAACAGGTTACTGTGAGGTTGAGTTTAGGGATGGAGAAGGTGTGGACTTTAATGAAACACAACAGGTTACTGTGAGGTTTAGTTTAGGGATGGAGAAGGTGTTGACGTTAATAAAACACAACAGGTTACTGTGAGGTTGAGTTTAGGGATGGAGAAGGTGTGGACTTTAATGAAACACAACTGGTTACTGTGAGGATGAGTTTAGGGATGGAGTAGGTGTTGACGTTAATAAAACACAACAGGTTACTGTGAGGATGAGTTTAGGGATGGAGTAGGTGTTGACGTTAATAAAACACAACAGGTTACTGTGAGGTTGAGTTTAGGGATGGAGTAGGTGTAGATGTTAATAAAACACAACAGGTTATTGTGAGGATGAGTTTAGGGATGGAGTAGGTGTAGATGTTAATAAAACACAACAGGTTACTGTGAGGATGAGTTTAGGGATGGAGTAGGTGTAGATGTTAATAAAACACAACAGGTTACTGTGAGGTTGAGTTTAGGGATGGAGTAGGTGTTGACGTTAATAAAACACAACAGGTTACTGTGAGGTTGAGTTTAGGGATGGAGTAGGTGTAGACGTTAATAAAACACAACAGGTTACTGTGAGGTTGAGTTTAGGGATGGAGTAGGTGTAGACGTTAATAAAACACAACAGGTTACTGTGAGGTTGAGTTTAGGGATGGAGTAGGTGTAGACGTTAATAAAACACAACAGGTGAGGTTGAGTTTAGGGATGGAGTAGGTGTAGAGGTTAATAAAACACAACAGGTTACTGTGAGGTTGAGTTTAGGGATGGAGTAGGTGTTGACGTTAATAAAGCACAACAGGTTACTGTGAGGTTAAGTTTAGGGATGGTGTAGGTGTGGACTTTAATCAAACACAACAGGCTACTGTGAGGTTTGGTTAAGGGATGGAGTAGGTGTAGACGTTAATAAAACAACAGGCTACTGTGAGGTTTGGTTAAGGGATGGAGTAGGTGTAGACGTTAATAAAACAACAGGTTACTGTGAGGTTGAGTTTAGGGATGGAGTAGGTGTAGACGTTAATAAAACACAACAGGTTACTGTGAGGTTGAGTTTAGGGATGGAGTAGGTGTGGATGTTAATAAAACACAACAGGTTACTGTGAGGTTGAGTTTAGGGATGGAGTTGGTGTAGACGTTAATAAAACACAACAGGTTACTGTGAGGTTAGGTTTAGGGTTGGTGTAGGTGTAGTAGATGTTAAAACACAACAGGTTACTGTGAGGATAGGTTTAGGGTTGGTGTAGTAGATGTTAAAACACAACAGGTTACTGTGAGGTTGAGTAGGTACAGATAAAACACAATAGGTTGGACTCCATGTCATGTGGAATTAAATAAATCAATGGTAACTCCAGGAGGTTTGTACTGCCCACCTGGATCTGACCAGCCAATTTGGAGTTGGCTCCAACTTTTTTTTATACCTTTTTTGATTAATTTGCTTGTTTTCATGAATAACTTTCATGAAATTGTTTCTGCAAACAAGACTATATTTTCTTTACTTGTCATGAAAAGGCTTTCTTGATTTAAGATTTATTATTTTTTTTTAGAGATTTCGACTTGAAACGGCACAACTAAGTAAGAAAAGCATTTTTGCAGTGGATATTTAACTTTATATATACTCACAGAATTGTTTACAACTTAAGTTGAGTTATTTGAACTTGTGCAGAAGATTCAGTTGTGGCACATTACGTGCTTTCATAGCAATCGCGTCACACTTTCTACGTCATTCACACCACCCGTCAGAAATTTGTCTGTATTCACACATTTGCATTGAATTTGTTTGTAATCTACTTGCAACAATTCGTAATTTCACCTTTGGTGTGAACCCAACATGAACAATTTTGAAAATACTGTGTTGATTATAGCAAGTTCAAACACACATACACAACAATAGATGAGTACATGGCAGTGTTGATGCTCAAGTGTTTTTTAACTCTTTATCAGCAAAGTATAGATTTACTTCACATTACAACCAAAAGCAGAGACACGTCTTGCACACATGGCAAATCATACTTGGACACGAGTGCCGAGCCTACACTACCAAGCCTAACAAGGTGACAGCACCAGATACTGGCCTAGCATATGTAATACAGCATTTTTTGACATTTTCGCAGATCATTTGGAAAATGTTGCCATTTAGATGTGAAATTTTTCAAACCACAAGGTAAAAAGGTTTTTGTTTTGGCTGCGTTGTTGTCATGTAAACATAGCCTAATGCTAGGTTCACACCAAATGCAGACTTGACTATTTCCACAAGTATGTTACATACAAGTCAATGCAAAAGCGTGAATGCAGGTGTTTACTACAAACGTACATATTTCACCTCAATCACGCCTACCAAAGATTTTTAAATAATAATAAATTCCACAAAGTAAACTAGAGCGAGTGAAGCAGTGCTCCATATTTAGTGTAAACCCATTAGTATTTAATTTGACCAATTAAAGGTTGTGAGAGGCTGTAGGCTTTATTGGAAAAAGAAATAGTAGCTTTTACAATATTGACATTGAATACCTTCTATAATAAATTCTATAATGTAGATAATAAAAAGCATCTAGGACTCTTTAATTTCTAAAGGTTATTTTGGTTTGTCAATTTAACACTCAACGAGTCGGTCATTTACTCTAATGTTGTGAACTTTCTCTCTCTGTTCTGTTTGCCGTCTCAGGAATGAATCTGAATAAGCGAGAGCTGAATGAGCATGTGGAGTTTGAGTCTCAGACATATTACGCAGCGTTTGCTGCTGAACTGGAGGCCTGCGCTCAGCCCATGTGGGGTCTCCTGACACACTGCAAAGTTAAAGTGAGATATACACTCCTCCCTTTGTACTTTACATTGTTTTAAATTATGATATTGTTAAAATGATGACAGTTGTTTGGTTTTGTATAGACGTATGCCAATATTCAATAATACAGAAGTGTTGTAAAACCAATTGTATGGTTCTGAAATTTTTAAATCGTCCATTTGCCGCTAACATTCAAGCACCGTTGAGCTCTTTTTGAGTTCAACAATGCTCAAATGTATGAGGAAAATGGGTAAAATTTTATGACAAATTGGTGCTGTATGATTGGACAATACTTTTGACAACACTAATACAGTATATATTATAGAATATATATATATATAGACATATAATACCTCTTATAATTATAATATTTACGAAAGTAAAAGGTAAAAAATATTTAAATAAGGCACGCAAATTTAGATTGACCATTTCTTGTGATATAATTTCTTAATATTAAGATAATACCATGTATTGTGATTAAACTTCAGTAATAACAAAGAAAATCAAACACTGTCGTAAGCCTACCTGTTTTTGAATTAAACATTTTGTGTGTTGTCAGGAGACCCAAGACTACACTAAGACAGTGGTGCGATATTGTCTGGAAACTCTTCAGATGTGGTTTGACGCCATTGGGTTTGTAGATGAGGTACAGTCTTGATGCTTACACTAATAGATTTAGTGCTGGGGGATTCGTTTTCATTTAGTTTCATTCAAATTTACTATTTTGTTGCAAATATTATTTTACAAATTGGATCATAGATAAATTATATAAGCATTTGCATGTTATTCAATAACATTACTGAAATATAAAAGCACACAATTACATAAGTAAATAAATAGACTCAGTAATGGGTTGAAAAATCTAGATCCTGTGTGGGCCTAGTAATCACCTACTGTTGTTTTTGAATTATTTTGTAAAAATGTAGGATATGTTTAAGACGAGATAAATGCGGAAGTAGTGTGTTAGTAACTTAGGATTCTCTGTTGCAGCCTTCCCTCAATCAGCTGACCTTTCATTTACCTCTTCACCGATACTACGCCATGTTTCTCAGCAAGGTAAGCCTAAGCAGGATAATCGTTTTTACTGATAAGAAAAAATGTGAATAGACTAAGATGGAAACACATTTGCAGAACGCGTTCCTGCATGCATATCAAAAAAGTTGTTTGTTTTAATTCAAATCATGTTCAGATCATGCCATAGATTTGATTTGACTGATTAATCTGATCATGATACATATAAAATCTTTATTAATAAAAATGGAACCACATCATTGAACAAATCAGCGGACAGACCACATTGTAAAACATCTGAAATGTTGTTTTGGTCGATCTAAAATCTCTTAGCCAAAGTCTGTCATCACAGTGGTTCAGTATTGCTATTATGCTATTGTTACCTCCAAAACTGGAGTGTCTGTTCTCCCAAAGAGCATCTCATGTCTCCAAAATCGTCTTCATCTTCTGAGGTGCAAGTAATTATTATATTATATTATATTATATTATATTATATTATATTATATTATATTATATTATATTATATTATATTATATTATATTATATTATATTATACAAGAAAAAAGGCCCACAGTGGCTTCTCCTACCGCAGCAAATTGTTTTTTATTTCAATATTAAGCACCAGTTTATCAGGAACTGATGATTTTGTTCTCTGCGACTCATTACACTGTGTCCTAACAACACACGACACTGTGCTGCGACGCATTAAAAGGTATCTTTTCCATTTTAAAATAATTTTTATTCTCTCAATATCTGATTTTAGAAATGCTTTCTATTTTCGTAACGTTGTGACAGAACAATAGCATAAACTATTATGACAATGATCACCTCAGGTACTGATTATGTGCTACTGATCAGCGTTAATTTTGACAGCAAAATTTGATTTTAGTTTTAGTCATATTTTAGTTTTCTGAATCATTCTAGTTTTAGTCGAATAAATTTCATAAGATTTTAGTCTACTAAATCTACTTTAGATTTAGTTGACAAATATGTTTGTTGTAATTTAAGTGTAGTTTTATTAAAATATTGTATTTATTCATACAAAATATTCAAACTATTTTATTTATACAAAATATTCTAATAAAACTGTCTTATTAAAATATGGAATATAGCTTTTCCATTGAAGACCAAAAATTAGATATACCTTGTTTACTTGTATCTTTAAACATTTTACATTCACATTTTACAGCAAATGGTGAAATTTCCTGCATGAATTTCGGGACGATTCCCTGGCATGCGGATGTCACTTTAGATTTGTTGTTTTTATCAGCTATTTCCTTCCCATACAGTTTACGGTCTTTTTGTCTTGACATCAAACGTGAATCTTCTTTTTCTCTCAGTTGTTACCATTTCATTATAGTTTAATCCGACAGACCGACACCCCCTATAGAAGATGATATAATTGCATCCCGCGTCTACGGTCTACCAGTTACTTTTCAAATGTGCATGTGTGCATCATGTATCACACACCAAGTTTAATCGCGATTGGATGTTTACCAAAAAACATCCCTCAATCACATTCTCGTCTTGTTTTTATTAGTCAATGAAAATGTCATTGTATTTTTATTATAGTTGTTTTCATTATCACTTAATTTTTATTTATTTTTCGTCAGTAGACAAGGGTTTGTCACAAAAATTATGACAGATGTTTTGTGAACAGCATAAACACTGCTACTGATTCAGTGCTAAATGCTCCCAATTTACTCCAATTGAGTTTAAATAAAATTATTCATGACATTTATTGCTATATTACCGGAAGCAGCAGCAGATAGTTTCTCAGATATTGAAAATAAAGTAACTGGCCGATGGTTTGAAAATGAAAGTTAGAACTGTGACTCAGTGTGAACCAACAACTTCAGTCACTCAGTAGCCTATTAATAATGTTAAAGAGCTTTAATATGTATTAAAACAGATTTAAATTAGATGTAATTAGATTAAAAGCCTTTCAAACCGTTTCGTTGGGAGTAGAGTGGCTGGTGTTTAAAAGTTTCTGTCGTGGCGCGTTGCGATTGGTGCAGACAGCCAAATTGCGTGTCACTGGAATCGTGTTGTTAGGACACTGCTAGATGTTAACGCTGCTTTATTGGCAAACGTTTCATGTGATATTCCAGTTTTTAGATGGAAATGGTTTTGTTCTGATGTAGTTTTTCATAAGGATGCGTTTGTTCAAATTACATTTGTGCGTCTTTTGAGTAGGCCTCAAGATGTTCTAACAGTGTTTTAATCTGATTCACTGAGCTTGAGGTTGAATGGAGCTTTCTTTGTGCAAATGTTGCTTTATTGAAGAGAATCTTTATTTAAGGCTGCAACACAATGCAGTCAAAGTCCTAGGCCTATTGTAAGACTTTATTATAGTTTACATTGTTATAAACTGATCTGCACCTGTTGTTTTACAGGGAGTGAAGTGTCAGGGTCTGGATTTAGACAGTTTGCTTCCTGATCAGGAGATGCTGATGAAGATCATGGTTCACCCTCTACAGATACAGGTAAATGAGATGAGGGTGAAGAGACAGTCCTATAAAAGAAAGCTTAAGATGAGAAGGAGCACCTGGTTGTGTGTAATTAAAGCAGGGGTTCACCAAAAATCTCAGTTCTGAAGCAAGAATGACTTCTATTCCCTTTTGTGTAACCAAACATGTTTCAATGCTGTGAAAGTATATAATGACCAGGGCTGCAAATATTTCATACAGATACCTTTATGGGTAATCCTCTGTATTTCCTTCATTAAGTCTTATGGGAGCTTTGTTTGAAGAGTGTGGGTCAGATGCTTAAATGGAACCACTCTGTCAGTTACAAAATGGCTAGACGGTGATCATAAAGTTATTAGCATGGTGTAAACCATATTAACTTGGATTGTATGGAAAGGAGCAGTCTGGACCAGGGCTAATAAAGTTTACTAAACACAGACAGATTGCTACTTGAAATTAACCTTAACTTAAAACTAAACAAATCTTTGACCAAAATCTAAAATATATATAAAAGTTGAAGTTAAACTTATTAACCCTACTGTTAAATTTAGACAATTCACTCTCAATTTTTTCCCTAATTTCTGTTTAATGGAGAGATTTTTTTATAGATATATATATATATTACTAAACATTACAGTTTTAATAACTAATTTTTAATAACTGATTTCTTTCATCTTTACCATGATGACAGTACATAAAATTTTACTAGATACTTTTCAAAATACTAGTATTCAGCTTAAAGTGCAATTTAAAGTCTTAAATAGGTTAATTCGGTTACCTTGGCATTGTATAACGATGCAAAAAAATTTGCTTAAAGGAGCTAATTATATTGACCTTAATTATAATTTTTTAAAGTTAAAAACTGCTTTTATTCTAGCTAAAGTATATTGAAAAAGACCTTGTCTATACATATACACACTACCTGACAAAAGTCTTGTCGTCGATCCCAGTTGTAAAAGCAACAAATAACTTGACTTCTAGTTGATCATTTTGAAAAGTGTCAGAAGGGAGATTTTTTTTTTTTCCAATGAATCATCTGTTGAGCTGCATCCCAATCATCACAAATACTGCAGAAGACCTACTGGAACCCGCATAGAGCGAAGATTCTCACGGAAATAAGTCAAGTTTGGTGGAGGAAAAATCATGGTTTGTGGTTTCATTCAGCATGGGGTGTGTGAGAGATCTGCAGAGTGGATGGCAACATCAACAGCCTGAGGTATCAAAACATTTGTGCTGCCCATTACATGACCAACCGCAGGATAGCGCGCCTTATACTTCAGCCTCCACATCAAAGATCCTGAAAGCAAAGAAGGTCAAGGTGCTCCAGGATTGGCCAGCCCAGTCACCAGACATGAACATTATTGAGCATGTCTGGGGTAAGATGGAGGATGCATTGAAGATAAATCCAAAAAATCTTGATGAACTCTGGGAGTCCTGCAAGAACGCTTTCTTTGCCATTCCAGATGACTATTAATCAGTGATTTGGGTCATTGCAGAGATGTATGGATGCAGTCCTCCAAACTCATGATGGAGTCATACACAATATTCATTCTTTTCCCACTGCAGCATGTCTTTATATTCTATACTGTACATTATTTCTGTTCAGTGACAAGACTTTTGTCTAAGCAAAGTCAGACCTTACTGTTCTAATTAAATAATTAAAAATCAAGACATGATCATATTTAATTTTGGTCAAATAAGTTTAATTCAGAGGCCTTTGCCTTTCATATAAGCCACTTCTGATACTAATTGATCAACTAGAAGTCAAGTTATTATTTGTTGTTCCTAAGGCTTCGTTTACACTAGTACGTTTTAGTTTTAAAATGGCATTTCAGAATGAAAAGAGCCTCTTCAGCGTTTTTTTTCGGCGCTCAACTCTAGCGTAGTGTGGATAGATGGTGTAACTGTAGCAAAACTTATGCATTTTCAAACTAAAACGTATTTGTGTAAACGGGGTCTAAAACTTGGATAGGCGACAAGAATTTTGTCTGGTAGTGTGTGTCTGCGTGTGTATATATATATATATATATATATATATATATATATATATATATATATATATATATATATATATATATATATATATATATATATATATATATATATATATATATATATATATATATATATATATATATATATATATATATATATATATATATATATATATATATATATTTTCTGTGAATAAAATTAACAAAAAATTTTAAAAAATCACAAAACATAATTACTAAAATAAAAACAATCAGAATTAGAATTTAAAGTATACAAAAATACACTATCTCAGTGGTGCTTAAATAACTCTCTAATAATAAACGAATCATCTTTTGTGTTTCACTCTTAATATACAATCATGATTCTGAATTCTGCTTATAAACACAACAATATACATCAATAGTATACATGTAGTACCTTTGAGTTCTAGGAACTAAAACATTACATCTGTACACAGGGCTTCATTTGTCCATCAGTGCATTAATGCTGCTGAAGCGGAGGACATTGTGTTGTGTAATGCTGCAGCCGTTTGTCATAAATCTTCACCGATGTTTCTCCTTTCAGTTCTGGAATGTGATGTCATATGAGAGTGGTATGATGCAAGCACTACAGTGCCGGATAAGTATTTGTGTGTGTGTGTTTGTGCAGGCTAGCCTGTCTGAGATCCATAGTAACATGTGGGTGAGAAATGGGTTGCAGATTAAAGGTCAGGCCATGACCTATGTCCAGTCTCACTTCTGCAACTCCATGATTGATCCGGACATCTACCTCCTGCAGGTGAACATGCCAACACCACTCACTCACTCACTTAGTTACTTCAGAATGTGTTTGTCTTTCCATAGCTTTTGATTTACACTTCATTCATTCATTTTCCTTTGGCTTAGTCCCTTATTTATCAAGGGTTGCCACAGCAAAATGAACCACCAACTATTCCAGCAAATGTTTTATGCAACTGATGCCCTTCCAGCTGCAACCCAGTACTGGGAAACACCCATACACAGTCATTCACACACTCATACACTATGGCCAGTTTAGTTCAGCTATAGCGCATGTCTGGAATGTGGAGCACTCAGAGAAAACCCATGCCAACACGGGGAGAACATGCAAACTCCACACAGAAATGCCAAGTGGGAATCCGAGCTGGGATTCGAACCTGCGACCTTCTTGCTGTGAGGCCACAGCGCTAACCGTTGTGCCACTGTGCCACCAACCAACGAAACCTCAGTCTATCATTTCATTTTAATTTTTTCTTCAGTTTTTCTGGTCCAAATAAAAGCAATTTGATAAGCGTAAAGATAGAATGTTGCAGATGGTTAAGTTATAGCCAGTTATATGCTGGTCTAAATCCCTGGTGCCCACCTTTCCCATGTCTTTGTTCACGATTAATTCATTCAAAACCCCTGATTTCTTTAAATAATTCCTGAAATAGACTTTGAATTTCGAAATAATCCTCCACAGCTTTTTGATAAGGAAGCAATAACTCTCCTTCCTCTCCTTGTTGTTGATTGGATACAATATTTCCTCTTCCTATTTATTTTTTGAAGTATCACTGCTTGAATTGTCTTCGAAGCAGATGAGTTCTTTCAGTGCGCATAACGAATTTTTCGCAAATGTCTAAACAAAATAAAACAAAAAACCTTTACAGAAAAACTTAGCAAATAGCATTAAACAGAGTCATTTCAATTATTTCAGACAACATGGTTGCCTTCGGTGTATTTTCGTTTTCTTGTCTTGATGTGAAACGTTCCATATCATTGTTTATTTTGAAAAGCCTCAGATTGATATCCTGTGATGTAAAAGTTATTGGAGGACACACACGGTACAGCACATTTTCTTCAGTTGAAAGTTTGATTTAAATCACACACAGCATTTAAGGATGGTCCGGTGGATGTCACAAGAATGCCTTTAGTGTGGTTCCTTGTAAAAGAAAATTTAAACGGCAACAAGGAGTAGCCTTGTTCATAGTCCAAATATCTACGAATTCTCAAATCTAGAAGCATTTTCTTCTAAAGTACAAATTTTTGCTTTGTTTTAAGAATTAAGTAAAAAACAATGGAGTTTTTCTTTAAAACAAGCTAGATCATCCTTCAGTGGAATAAATTAAATCTTATTTCAAACTAAACCAAGACTTTTTTTTTTAACTCATTGGCAGATTATTTAGCTTGTTTTAAGGAAAACCTGATTTAATTTTGACTTATTTCTCAAAACAAATCTATAATTTGTACTTGACTACAAAATGCTTCTTCGTTTTAAGATATTTTGACTAGAAACATTCAATTTAATTCAATTCATTTCAATTCATTTCAATTCATTTCAATTCATTCAAATTCAATTCATTCAATTCAATTGAATTGACTAGAAACATGACAAAAACAAAGCAACAAGAAGCTTTTTTTTGCCGTTTAAAACCTATTGCTGCTCACATGACGCACTTTTCAGCACATTTCCTAATTAAAAACACAGTTATTTCAGTATTTCTTCAGTGTTTCTTTGTGGTCTTCAGGTGTGTGCGTCTAGACTGGATCCAGATTACTTCATTTCCTCAGTCTTCGAGAGGTACGGCGAATTCTTTGTCTTTCTGATCGAGTTTTCTCATCCATGAGTCGCTCATTTATGGCACTTTGTATTTTGCATCAGGTTTAAGGTGGTGGATCTGCTGACAATGGCGTCTCAACACCAGAACGCAGTGCTGGACTCGGAACAGGAGAGACCCATGCTGGAGGGGGCACTCACCTTCCTGGTCATACTGTGCAGTCTCAGGATACACTTGGGTGTGTGTTTTCTTCATTTTAAAGTCCACGTAAAATCAACATTTACAGTGGTTTTTATCTAGGTATATAATAATTAATCTGTGCTAGTTAATCCACTGAAATAAGTTGTTTAAGTCTGAGGATTTTCTTCTGCGTTTGGAGTGGCGGTCCTTCTGTAGACGTCAACCTGAGGGCTTTTATAGCAACTTCATATTAATAATATGGATGTTCCGATACCCTTTTTACTTTCCCAATAACGATTCCGATACCTAATCCCAGAGCATCGACTGATGCTGTGTACTGAACCAATACCTAAGTGTTAAAATTAGAATATAAAATCAAGCTGCACGTCAATGAGAACTGTTTTAAGAGAGAGAGAGCGAATTATTAAATCTTTTAATTAGGTTGTTTTCAGGCTGCAGCCATATCTATTGTTTACTTTCGATGTCAAGGCAAATTCAAGTTGATTTATTTAAATTGAAACCACTCTCATTTAACAAAAAAAAAAAATTTAATTTAAAATAATATAAATATAATTTTATAAAAAAAAAAAAATGTATATATATATTTTGAAAACAAAGGCTTTGTACTTCATGCATGTTTCAGGTAATAATTTCATGCCCTCAATAATAAATGTGACAGGCAGGGCTCACATTAACCAGCACAGAGCGATTCAGTTCAGTAGTGCAATTTAAAACAAGAAATTTCTTGTTTGGATATACAGTTGAAGTCAGAATTATTAGCCCCCCCCCCCCCCCTGAATTTTTTATATATTTTTTTATTTCTCAAGTGATGTTTAACAGATGTTGAAGAAATCTCTCTGTCAAACAGTAATTGGGGCAAAAAAAAAAAAACAGGGAGGCTAATAATTCTGACTTCAAGTGTGTGTGTGTGTGTGTGTGTGTGTGTATATGTGTGTGTGTATATGTGTGTGTGTATATGTGTATGTGTATATATGTATGTGTATATATGTATGTGTATATATGTATATGTATATACGTGTATGTATATGTGTGTGTGTATATGTGTGTGTATACACACACACACACACACACACACACACACACACACACACACACACACACACACACATATATATATATATATATATATATATATATATATATATATATATATATATATATATATATATATATATATATATATATATATATATATATATATATATAAATATATATATATATAAATATATATATACACACATATACTTCAGAGTTCCAAAACTCTCTTGCAGCAGTGTTGGGTATGTTTACAAAAAAAGTACAACCTTATAAGTTAAGACAAATTAAAACACTCATAATACTTTCTTTTTGTGCCAAAACTTGCTCAGTAGATCAAGCTACTGGATGCATTGACCCGACGCGATGAACAACAATCATGGAAAATCGCGTTCATTGTGATCGACTTTCAAAACCGACTAGTTGTTTTCCAGGACATCCAGTTTTAACAGGAAGTTTGAGAAATTAGCTCATTGTGTTTGTTTTTTCCACCTCTATTTCTCTGCAGGAATGTCCGACGATGAGATTTTAAGAGCTGAGATGGTGTCACAGTTGTGTATGAATGATCGTACTCACAGTTCTCTGCTGGATCTTGTATCCTTTCGCTATTAAAACAGGAAGCATTAACAGGAAGTACTCTGCTTTGATGGTGTTTTTACAAATGTTGGAAATTCTTCATGAGAATCCTTTTATATGTGGTTTTGGGTAAATAGGTCACGAACAGCATTTTTATCATTTTGTTCTGAGGTCCACTTATAATGTTATCAAGATTAAAAAAAAAATTAGATGTAATAGCATATTTTGGGTAGGATTGTAGGCTTCGAGATGCACTCTGCTGTGATTTAGGTTGAAAATGTATATTTATTTTATATATATAATGCACACACACATACATTTTAAGTCAGAATCTTTTTTAAATATTTTTCAAATGTATGTTTAACAGAGCAAGGAAATTTTCACAGTATGTCTTATAATATTTTTTCTTCTGGAGAAGATCTTATTTGTTTTCTTTCGGCTAGAATAAAAGCAGATTTAAATTTTTTAAACACTATTTTAAGGAACAAAATTATTAGCCCCTTTAAGCTATATTTGTTTATGATAGTCTACAGAACAAACAATCGTTGTACAATACCTTGTCTAATTACCCTAACCTGGCTAGTTAACCTAATTAATCTAGTTAAGCCTTTAAATGTCACTTTAAGCTGTATAGAAGTCTCTTGAAAAATATCTAGTCAAATATTATTTACTGTCATCATGACAAAGATAAAATAAATCAGTTATTAGAAATGAGTTATTAAAACTATTATGTTTAGAAATGGGTTGAAAAGATCTTCTCAGTTAAACAGAAATTGGGGGAAAAAATAAACAGCGGGGCTAATAATTCTGACTTAAACTGTATATACATACATACATACATACATACATACACTTATGTGGTGCGATTAGTACTGTCGGGTCAACTAAGTATAAATTTTAAGGAAAATGCCATGTCGGTTTGTGCAATGTTTTATAATGAATCTGCTGTAAAATAGTGCACAAATGACCGAATCAAGTTTCTCCACTAATGCTGGAAGCAGAATGAAGGCAATGCGAATACTGCTTCTTTTATTCAGCTTGTCTTCTGATCATTTTTATATTTTCTACCTATTTTCTACATATACCCATGTAAAAAAACAAACAAGTTGACACCCTTTACTACCCATTGTTTTGGTATGTTTGGCTTTAATAAAAGCTGTTTTTAGACAAACAAGAAAGATTTGA
Source organism: Danio aesculapii (assembly GCF_903798145.1). NCBI lineage: Eukaryota > Metazoa > Chordata > Actinopteri > Cypriniformes > Danionidae > Danio > Danio aesculapii. Next base: position 4,466,692 of record NC_079443.1, on the reverse strand, counting down.
ATTCTGAAACTTACAAAATGTTTGTACAGTACTCGTATGCCTAGTGATCAAGGGAATTTTGACTTCTCAGTTTAATTCACCCCTATTTTATAGGCTCATTTTATAACTTCCCTAGAGTTAAACAGTTGAGGTTTTTATTTTTTAATTCATTTATCCGATCTTCGAGTCTGACAGGAGCATTTTAGCGTAGCTTAGCATTAGGCATGGGTTGGTATAAGATTGTGGTATAACCGTGATGTTTTTAACCACTGTTATCATACTGCCAGTATGATAACCGTGGTTAAAAACATCACTGTTTCACGGTTTTGCGATTACTGCTCTAAAATATATATATTTTTAAATGTCTGGGAAAAAAACTACTTTCTTTCCCTTTTGAGCACAATATAGTTTATTTTGAGAAACATATTCTGGAGCAGTAAACATGTCAGGCTGAATAATGAAAATGAATCATTGACTTCTACTGTCTTCATTAGTTTCAAAAACACAGATTTCTTTACAATTTAAAACAGCATTTTTTGGATATATTTTTCTGCTGGAGATACTCCTAAACAGCTGAAAAAAAAAAAAGAATTAAACAAATACCATAGGAACCGTATAGCAGAACATTTTGGCGGTGTTAAAACCTTGACTTTCCAAACCGCAGTATACCTTGAAAACAGTTATCGTCCATGCCTGCTTAGCATAGATCTTTAAAACAGATTAGACAATTAGCATCTCGATCAAAACTGACCAAAGAGTTTCCATCGTTTTTCAATATTTTCGATCCTTTAAAATGAATTGTGTGGAACCAAGCATTATTTTCTTACAGTAATAAACAAGAGCCTATTTTAGAAAAAATGGACTCTTCCTTTTTAAAGCGCTATTAAATTGTGCATGTAATACTGTAACTTAAGATAGGACCTCAGTATAAGTAATATTGGCACAGTAAAGAGGATTATTAATGCTGTCATTGTGGTTTTAGTTTGTAGACCATGCAAAATAAGTTGTGTTAATGTGGCTGTAACTTATCTTGTGAATTTATTCAGTTGTAGAAAGCAGCTGTCACTCTCTTAAATTGCTAAACAACAGTGTGTATGTAGTATGGAACAATATTACACAGTAAAAGCACAGGCAAATGCAATTGTGGGATGTATGTGGTCTATTTTTATAAAATCATTTCACATGTGAAGGAAAAAAGGTTCTATATGACCAAATTGGAATGCCACAAGTTTGAGTACTTCTATTATTAATACATTTATTATTAATACATGCTTAAAATCAACATGGCAGCAATAAGTAATGTGATTACTTTTATAATTTCATATTTACCGTAATAAAAAAAAAAAGAACTTTATTTAGAAAACCGCAGACCGTTCTGTATTTCCATAGTCAAATAGTTTACCATTCATCACAATATTTACCTCTCTGTGGCATTATGTCTTAAATATCTTTGGGCATATCCATCTGCTATTGAGATGTTCCTTGACTGAGGTTTTAGATCCCTGAGAACCCGAACCCTAAGAGCGGTGCGGTGCCGGGCAGCTGTAGTTTTGAGGAGATGCTGTCTGCTGTAGCTGATTTTAAAGCCCCAGTTTTTGAGCCCGGAGGATCCATGCAGCAGGGCATGTACACACCTAAAGGTATTTCCCACATGCTGTGTGTTCCTATTATGACCTCCAGATGGCAGTGTCACTCCATGATTGCTGTGCTTTAGGACATACTGTACTCAATGCCTCTGCTTTCTAATTAAACCTATTCCTGTCCAAGTCTTATTGAACGTTATAGTCTTCTGATTGTCGTGGAGTGTGTCTTGTGTTTTAAAACATAACTTGAGTTAAAATGTTCTGGCATTTCAGATATTAGATCGATTCTTAATTCAAGAAATGAAGCAGTTATGTGTGTGTGTGTGTAGTAGTTTTGACAGAATAGTCAAATAAGTATAGTTTTATAGTGTTTTTTGTGTGTGTGTGTGTGTGTATGTGTTCTGTGAGGCTCTCTTGTATTTTTTCGCTCTATTTTTTGCTTTAATTTGTTTAAATACACTGTGTTTTATTTAAAAAAAAAAAATCTAAATAAATAAGTAAAAAAAAGAAGTGTAACATAGATTTATACACCATTAAATTCAAAACCATGCTGTCATTTAAGGGATAGTTTGCCCAAAAATGAAAATTGACTACAAACCTTTGAGTTTTTTTCTTTTGTTCGGACAAAAAAAAAAAAAAAAGATGGCAAATGACATCCAGAGTAGGAAAAGTTCTGGTTTTCAGCATTCCTCAAGATATCGTGCTCAACAAAAGTAAGAAACTCAGAGTGTTTTGTAACAAGTGGATGATTAAATGACACTAATTGACATTTTTAAGTGAACTATGCCTCTAAGTGTAGTGCTCCGCTCTCTCCACAAGGTGGCAGACTGAGGGTGTTTTCTAAATCTGATATTCTTATTTTTTTATTTTTTTCTGAATTCACAGCCAGCATGTATTTATTTTCTTTGTGTGTGTTTGTGTTTTCAAGCGGAGGTTTGGGAAAAAGAGTTTGACCCTATAATGGTGATTCTACGCACCGTTTACCGCAGAGACGTGCAGTCGGCCATGGATCGATACTCAGCATTGTGAGTCTCTGAAATCCTCCATCCACATAATCTCAAAATTCACTGTATAACATTGAACATCTGCTGTTTCACACCATTTTTACAGAGCAGGATTCCATAAAGTCTAAAGCTCTTTGCACAATGAAGCTTTTTTTCGTATTGTTTTTTTTATCCACCACATTCTGTCTTTATATTCATTTATGCACTGTGTTCGTAATGAAGTGATCTGTGCTGATCAAGTGACGGCATTCTGTATTTTGCCTTTCGCTCATACGGTGGCTCTGAACTAACAAAACGTCTTCAAAACAAGGCTTTTTCGGATGGGAAAAATTGAAAAAATCAAAACCAATTTTAATTTTTTATGACGAACGAAAGATTCGGAGGCAGTTTGTCAATACTATTGACAACGTGAGGTCAAATACATTTTTTAACACACAAAAATTCAGAATGAAAATTTCGGATTCAGTGGGCAGTAACCTTAAGATTACTTAATGGGTTCAAAAGTTGCATTTAGACGATTCTGTGTGACCATGTCAAAATTTGATTTTCCCTTTCTGGTAACACTTTATAATAACTACACACTATAAATCATTTATTAAGTATTAGCATCTAGTGAATTCATTATTTGTTAAGCATTAACTCTACATTAATAAACGTTAGTAAGCAGTTTATAACTGCAGCTACAAATGCTGTAATCTTGACTTATAAGCACCTATATAATGTGCTTAATAATTGTATTTTCATACTTAGTTAATGATTTATTTTTAATTACTAAATTATACTAAAGTATTGCATTATTTACAAACCATTTGTATTTAAGAGTAGTTGAGGGTTTTTAGGATCATTCAGAATGAGTTAGTAAATGATTAATAAACTATTAAAATCAACATTTACATATCTTATTATTTAGGCATATACTAATAGTTAACTAATATGTTAATAAATGCTTTATTAACTCAACTTTATGCAGTTTTGTGACCTAATCTAAAGTGAGGACTATTTATGCTTTATAAATCCCTTATAAATGACAATTAAAGGCTCAGAATCAAATGAACAATAATCTTTGCAATCTTTAAAAAAAAATAAAATGACTGTAAAGTTTAAACATTGCCAAATAACAGGAGTGTCAAAATATGACACAAAACTGGATAAAACAACAACAACAATATAATAATTGAACAATATAATAATATGCTATGTTTAAACTCTACAGTAATTTATTTTAGATAAGGTTGCAAAGATTTATTTTTCATTTGAAGTTCAGTTTTATTTGTGTATCTTTAAATGAAAAGGAATGAATAATGTCATTTTTCCTGTTTAGAATTTAACTGAGCCTTTATTTGTCATTTATAAGGGATTTATAAAGCATTAATAGTCCTCACTTTAGATTAGGTCTCAAAACTAGATGAAGTTGAGTTAATAAAGCATTTATTAACATACATAGTAACCCTTAATATATGCCTGAATAATAAGACATATAAACGTTGATTTCAATAGTTTATTAATCATTTACTAACTCATTCTGAATGATCCTAAAAACCCTCAACTACTTTTAAATACAAATGGTTTGTAAATAATGCGATACTTAATTTAGTAATGAAAAATAAATCATTAACAAAGTATGAAAGTACAAGTATTAAGCACATTATAAATATGTTTGTATGTCAAGAATACAGCATTTGTAGCTGCAGTTATAAACTGCTTACTAACGCTTATTAATGTAGAGTTAATGCTTAACAGATAATGAATTAACTATTTGCTAATGCTTAATAAATGATTTATAGTGTGTAGTTATTATAAAGTGTTACCCAATTTCTTAATGTTAGTTGATAACGTGATTATGAAGGAATGCTAGACTAAAGTGTAGCCCACGGGCAGTTTGTCGCACATACAAAAACCGATGCTTGATGTCAGTCAGTCTTAAAAGCTATTGTATCGAAGAACTTTCACTTCTATGTAGTTGATGGGTGAGTTAAACATTTGACATGGAATGCAGAGCATGCTTTCCTTTGAAAAACTGTTCAAATACTTAAACTCTTAGTTGACTGCGTGCTTTGCTTTTGTTGTAAACCCAGCTCAGGACAATCACCATAATCATCATGATATTATCTATGTGATGCTTTAGAAATGCAATCACAACAGTCGCATAAAATAATACACATGCAGAACAACAGGAATGAAAACGCTGGCTAAAACAAGGCTTTGGAATTAAAAATACTAATTCATTTGCCATATTCTTTGAGTGACCTATGTGCTTTTTTTTCTGTCCTCCCATCTCCTTTTGCCTATGGTCAGGGTTTTGTTTGAAGTTTCAGACGTTTTATCAATATATTAATTATAGCAGCTTTGTATTATAACTAGTTAGTAGGGCTGCACGATATTGGAAAAATATATTGCGAAATGAAAGCAATTTCCACAGATGGCTTGAATATCTGCATTTTGAAAAACATCTTGAATTTATATTTATTCTCTGGTACAGAAGAATTCTATACTCTTTGTATGAAAGCTGTTTGGATTTTTTAGTTTTTGTCTTAAGGATTACACTCCTTAGACTATGTTGCGCAGACTAATATTTTATCAGTGGTTCACAAAATGCTTAAGTCGACAAGAATGCTGCTGTTTAGCCATTTCATTTACTCTTGGTTCTTTGTAGTTCTGTTGTTGACTCACCGAATCACTTCCATTCATTTATTAATATAACATCTTGGAAGTAAAGTCATTATGGGTCCTTACAGTTACTTTGTTTTAGTAGTCAGATAGTGAGGGGAGAAAAATCTGTGTTGAAACCAAAAATGCATCAGTCATTCGTTTTGTAATCGTATTGCAGCCCTTTGAATTGGAATCAAACTGTGAGCTGGTCAAACATTTTCACCCCTATCAGCAAAGGAAATCTGTAAATGTCAGGTTAATGACAGTACAGTCTAGGCCTGGGCGTTAAATTGAAAGCCATTTTTATGCTCATTTTGTCAGCATTAGACATGCTGATTCAGTTAAAGCTATACGTTTTATACGCCTACCCCTATGCCTTCCCTTGCCGTTCACATTGTTTCAAGGGCCAAGGGGATAAAAATTCCCATAGGAATTGACACACACACACACATCATCAGGCCATCACTAGTGCACATTGCAAGCACCATGGGTCGAGTGTTTTTATTCAATCATATGGAAGTTGAGCTTTAAAGCACTACGAGAGCATAGGAATGAACTAAAAAACCTTGTGTTCTTGATGTCATGCACTCCAGCATTAAGACCGTTGATACAGTCGTTGATGTGTAACAAAAAGCACAGCACACTGCTCTTTCCTAATGTCAACAAAAAGTAATTTCTTACAATTTCAGAACTGAAAAGTGCATTTGTTGTGATTGCCCACACGTAAAGTTGTTGTGCTGTATTTGGACAAACACCATTTCAAGAGTTCACACTTAGATATGCTTGGCGTTTAAAGCAGGTTTGGCATGCTGTCCCGGGAGAGAACCCTGAGCTCTGAGATATTTGAGCCCAGGGCTCCCGCCCAGTCAATAAGCATGTCAGGAGATCCGAGATCAGGTAGGTCTCGAGAGCTCCCCCTTTTAGAAAAGGGAGGAAAAGGAGGAGATGGGGTGGAAGGGGGGATTCTTCCAAACGAAGATAGAGCAGTAGGAAGAAAATGATCCATTTACAGTAAACTAGGATCATTCTGAATGGATTATTACTGACTACAGATGAGCGGCCAGTCGTGCTCAATCATATCACATGCTCCTCTCGAAATTAGTTTATGAAACTTCACTTAGTTTTACAGCGTCAAAGTGTACAAGTTGGATCTTCTTGCAAAAAGCACCAAACTGTATTGGGTATTTACACAGTGGTCATATTCATGGATGTAAACACAATAAAACAATATTAGCATTATAACAGATGTGCTGTAAATAGCTAATTTCTTGCCACTAAACTTTGACAGACTGGCCTATTCTGTCAAGTGATTGGGTAACATTATCATTTGTTGTATATGTCGTTGAATATTTTGTGGCGGTCACTATAAGGCACTATTATTAGCAAAATGTAGTGATTTATAGATTTTTTTATATTACATTAATGTTATTATGAAAATAATTCATGTTTATTAAAGCGCTTTTACAATGTAGATTGTGTCAAAGCAGCTTAACATAGAAGTTGTAGTAAATTGAAACAGTGTCAGTCCAGTTTTTAGAGTTGAAGTTCAGTTCAGTTCAGTGTGGTTTAAATTTTACTGCTGAAAGTCCAGCAAATCCATCGATGCGCAGCTCCACAAGTCTAATAATGAATCAGATGCTTGTTTGTAGTAAAAGTCCTTATTAACAGCCATGTTGCTGGTGTATTCAGGGAAATTTTTCAAACCGCTTTGTTTGTGGTGTGGTCCTGATAAATCTATATATGGCACTTCCTTAACTCTTAACCCTCCAAGCAAAAGCGAATTGGGATACTCCTACCGAGGGCTAGGGGTAAGGGAAAGGGCTAAGAGGTACAATTGGGATTGGGCCAAAATCTTAGCTGTATCTGAAATCACTCCCATACCCTTAAATAGTGCACTCGTGTCCGAAACCATAGTGGACTTTCAAAAGTGCACCCAAATCAATGCCACAATCCACCAGAATATCTATTTCTGCCTCTGACCACAAGATCCACAGCGGAATCCTATTGGTTTAAGTTTCTAAATAATTACCATTTGTGTACATGACAGAAATCAAAATATTGTTTCATTACTAACTGGCAGCTAACTAAATGTTAAATAACCATCAGAGGGTCTGACCAAGAAGATGAAAATAGAGTTTATCTGAGGTATTTATAAAATGCAATATATAAGAACTAGTTTAAGTGGACTATATTCGTGGACTGTTGTAGGGAATATTGAATATCTAGTACAGCCTTTCTGTTTATAAACAAACCTTTTCTGGGTTGTTTCTTCTTGGGTTTCTGCGCAAGAACACCCAGTGGCTTTCGGAGAAAATTTACTACTGATTACAGAACCGTGCTCCCCTGACCAGATGTCTTTATTTGCCCAATCACGTTTGCGGTTTCATTTCAATTAGTTCCTCAGCCCTAGTACAGACCTTTTCTATATACGGTAGGAGGTAGACTTAAGGTGGAAAACTGAGAATGGGCCACATGCACAGCTAGTGTTTTTCAGCCAATGATAAACTTACGGTGAAACCTTAATGTGACTGTTTTCAATTTCACAAGGTTGCTTTTACAGCATCGACGTTGTAATGTAATTACTATACATTCAGTTAAATAGACTTAAGCATTTATTTAGCTGTTCAAGCCTAAAATGAGAGGAAAGACTGTGTAGCTGCTAGCGCAGAAACTTCATTGAAAATGCTGGGGTAAAATAAATTGTCATACTTTTAAGTCATGGCGGGAGAAAATTTAGTTTATTGCAGTGATGCTTGTTCGGTCTGAGACCTACTACATATCATATATGTATCAGGCAGTGAAGATAACTGATTTTTAAAGAAATCAGATCTTAAACGTGGCAATTTTTTTAATAGAAAGACAATTTACCGGAAGCCCTGGGGCTGGCTGGCTGAACATGTAAAGACTGTGTGCATATACCTCATTGGTTTATAAAGTAAAGTTGCTGTAAAAAAAAATCTTCATTCTGAGGTGGAATTTGTCCTGGATGTGGTCATTGATCATCCTGAAACCAGACTGTGAGAAAACGAATGAAATTTCTGGATTTCGCACGCCTTTGACCTTGGGTTTGAGGGTCGCTGTTTGACAAAGGGAATTATGTTTTCAGGGTCACTCCTTTTCCTGTTCTGAAAAAAAATCATTTGGAAAGGAGCCTAAACTTGAAATGTTTTTTTTTTTTTTTAACCAATTATAGTCTTGTCATGAGTATCGGTACATCACACCTCCAAATACAGATTCACAGTCAAACTGCAACCTTTACAGGGAAAAGAAAACTCGTTTCCTTATTTTTATCAGCCACTTGAGGATTTTCTTTGCGCAGCAGTGGAAAAAAAACATCAGGAACCAAATTTTCTCTGATCGCAGAACTATCTGATTCATGACAATGGTTCTGTTTACATTTGGCCACATAAATGTGTCTCTGTTAAATGGATGTTTCCGATCTTCAGATCACTAGATGCTGCATATGTAAAATTATCTTTGTCGACTTAAAATGCAGTGTATCTGATGCATATTTAATCATTATAATTATTCAGAAACGTTTTACAGAATGGACTAGTTTTACTGGGTAACTTTAGAGAAAGTTCTGTTTCTCAGACATTGTGATTTTGGTCCTGTAGAAATCTGCCACTTCTGCCTTTTTTTCACACAACTTCTGTAATGGGGTGTTCACATCAGATGCGACTTTGCGTTATTCGTGCATAAATAAACACGTGAACCTTTTGAGTTTACTCGTTTCATTCGTGTGCCAAATTTGCTTCAGAGAGATCTGAAGATCCTAGAACCTTTCAGAGGTGCACCAGGTCTGGGAGTTCATCAACTCCTCCAGAAACTAAAAAATAATCATGCTCATGCTAGAGCAAGGTCCTAATTGATTAATGCGTCGCGAATGCCCACTAAAGTTCAGATTTTCTAACTTGAGCGATTCGCATGTCAAACGCATAAAACACTCAGTTCGCGCTCAAATGATGTCATTCACACTGACTTATTGATGCAAATAGCACCACAGGATGTCGGTTTGCTTGCTTGCTTGACATGTTCTGTAAATCACTCGCGCTTGACGATTCATTCATGTCTGGTGTGAACGCACCATAGAAATCTACCTGTTTTTGGTCCTATAAGAATTTTAATCCTGTCTGAATTCTGAAAATGTTTTTTTTTTTTATTCTCCCGAAACTCATTTTGTTGTGTGTTTTGGTCAATGTGAACTACTGTACAATTTCTAGTGCACTGGTTTTCACGTTTCTGCATTCAGCGCACCAATAATGATGTAGATGTGTTTGCTACCCAGGGAGAATTTTCTTCTTATTATTTTTTAAATCAATAAGCAAAGCCAAATCACATACATTTAAGACTGGCTACTGTAATATCAGTTTCAAGTAAGAGTACTTTTGTTTTTATTGACAGATGTCCGATCAGAAAAAAAAAAGCATGAAGTGAGCTGGTTTAAGCAGTCCCATAGGGATTCTAAATCCACAGTTTTAATTTTATTATATTGAATATCCTATTGAACTATTTATTTACTAATTACATTTATGCAAGCTTTACTTAAGCCCTGTCTAGACAAACATGGGTATTTTTAAAAACCACACTTTTTATTTTTAACACGTTTTCGCTGGCTGTCAACACTAAAATGAAGTATTGAGTGACTGAAACCGAAACTTTCAAAAAATTCTGGCCAGGGTGACGATTTTGCAAAACTCTTGAGTATAGTGTGGTCATGTGGACACTACAACTGTAGTTTTTGCCTCAACATGTCAGCGTGCACATTTTTCAGATTTTCCAGCCTGATCCCACGAGAAAACGTAAGTATTTTACGTTTTGTCAGTTTGGTGGCTAATTCGTACGAAATTGTACGATTTTTAAAAAGGAGGCGTGGCACTTAACCCCACCCCTAAACCTAACCACCATTGGGGGATGAGCAACTCGTACTAAATTGTACGAATTAGATCGTACGAATTCATTCGAATTAGCCACTAAATCAAAAAGAATTGCCATGAGATTGTGTTGGATTTTCCAACACAACTGGGTGTACACCAAACTCAAAAGACAATAAGGCAAATTCCACACGTTCCCGCAAAATGCTTTGCATATTCAGCTTTTTCACAACTTGGGATGGTAAATTCTCCTCTATTTTCTCCTTTGCCTTGACTTGTATGCAGTTTACTTGCGAAAATACTTAATTCCGCAGTTTGTGCGAACCCAGCAAAAAAGGATTTTATCACCACCTGTTGGTTTGGTGTGCCCATAACATGCATCACAGTGCGTTTTTGCTTTTTCATGTGGACAGAGATTTGATTCGATTTTTTTTTCAGTTTATAAAAATACCTCTGTACGTGTGGACATGGCCTTATCTTGCCACACATTTTAATAAAAAAAAATGCTAATTAGTCAGAGCGAGGCAACATTTTCAGTAATTAGAATCCCCTGACGTTCATTAGCCTGCCTACGCTAAAAAAAAATGACTAGCTGCATGTTCAAAGTACTTATTTAAAATGAGTTGAAACAACCCAATTCTTAAGTTAGGGATAACCTAATTATTAAGTTGAATCCACTTAAATTGGTGTAATCGACCGGTCCTACTGCACCCAACCCGCTGTGAGCTGGGATCAAACTCGTAATTCTGTGCTTGGGAGTCGGTTGCTCTAACAAGGAGGCTAAAAACCAGACCGTAGAGTCTGTCACTAGAGCACCTTTAGAGGTTAGGGGGCTCATCCGGGATGGGGGTAAGATTTAGGGGGGTGAGTGTAACTGAGGCCAGCTAGCGAAGTGCTATGTAAGCAAACTTCACTCCTCTGACCTCAAAAGGCGCTCTAGCGACAGACGCTATAGGCCACGTTCTTTAGCCTCCTTGTTAGAGCAACTGATTCCCATGCAAAGAATCGCCGGTTTCATGCCAGCTTAGACTGGGTTGGGTGTAGTAGGACCGCTGGGTTATATTTGTAAAAACGATTGAGTTAACTTAATCGATTTGTGTTGAGACAACATGAAGGAATTGTGGAAGGAATTGTGTGGATGCCAGCTACAATGGAATGTAGTTTTTGATGTCACATTGTCTTAAACTATTCTGTCCTCTTTAGGATATTATCATTATTATGAAGTTAGTGGTCTGTTAAATGATATTAGCTTGCAGCAGAATCCTCCTGAAATCAGCCTGCGCTTGAATGAGAGATGACCTGCAAGTGGTTTTCAGTGGAACACACAGCATGCGACATTGGCCGTGTCAGTTTGTGAATATGTTTTGGTTGTGCTTGTGTCCGGCTGCTGGATGATGGATTGCCTGTCAAGAGGACAAAGTATTTTATATCCCCTGTTCCTTTCAATGCTAATGGAATCAATGATGTCTTTAAAGCAGGCCAGCTGCGTTCAAGTCTGTAACAGCTAGAGTGTTTCTCTCAAGTACACTTTGTTTTTTGCAGTTATGTTTGCGTTGTGTCAGCTGCATTCATGTTGGATTGTAAGATCAGCAGTGCATTAAATGTACACACGTTTGTATTTTAAGTTAATACAGTTTCCCGTCTGTACTTAACATTTAGCTAACATAGCTGAAAATACATCAATAAAACTTTATAGAAAAAGAACTGTATATTCAGAAAATTCAAGAAAATAATCAGACAACCGTATTTCTAAAACTTTGATAAACACAATCTAAACAAATATTTAATAAAAATGTGCAAGTAGTCCAGTAGAGGTTGCTTGATAATTTTTTATTTGTCTGTCTGTCTGTTTGCTTGTTTCTATTTATTTATTTAATTAATTAATTAGTTTATTTATTTATTTATTTATTTAATTAATTTATTTATTTATTTAAATAATTAATTAATTTATTTATTTTATTTTTTATTTTTTTTTAATTCAAAATACTACATATATTAACGAATAAATAGTGGGTTGCACTCATTTACATATATTGAATTGGAGACTTGTCATTTAAACCACTTATCTAACCCATTTTATTCCACCAGTTAATTTCTTTTTATTATTATTATTATTATTTCTGAAAGATCTAAAAGTTGTGGTGTTGGTTAAGGCAAGAATTTCAACCTTTACATGAATAAAAGAGATTGTTTTGATTGGTGCTTTGTCACTTGACCAGATCACTTTAAAAGCACCCCTAGAAGATGTAGGATTTGCAGCATTGCGCAGATCTACTGGTGTATAACATCAGTTATTATATATTATTATATTTTAAGTTTGGTGAGCGCCATTAGAAAGCTTACAAATCTGGATGCTTTTAAATGACCCGTGCTAAAATTAATTTGATATATACACAGCAAGTGTTGTTCATCCGCCGATAAACTTGTGGTGACGGGTTTATGTGAATATTTTCAGTCGATGATGTCATTTAATCTAAATAAAATCAGTTAAATGGACTTGAGCGTTAATTTAGTTGTTCAAACGTAAAACAAGATAATCAGGAACAGCTGCTGATCACTGAAAATCCTTTAAAAATACTGCGAGATAAAATAAATGTTGATATTTTAAAGACAATGAGCATGTAATTGAATGCAGTGTGTCTTCTCTGGTCTGAGACCCACTTTATATGGTATATCAATACGATAGATCACTGATTTAAAAAATAAATAAATAAAAATGTCAAATCTTAAGCTCTGTCATTTTATAATGGCATGAATGTTCACTGGAAGTGCCTGAGCTGGCTTATTCCAAATAAAAAATCCCAGTGTGTACACCCCTTGATGCCGCGATTGCCACTTTGGTTTGAAATGTTAGTTTTGAACATTTTAATTGCTGGTTGTGTTTCAGGACTTGTGCTTTCATTTGTATTGTTAATATGGAAGCAGGTGTGCTGAAAGTTGAATGATTGTCTAATGAGTGTTTTTCCTGTGTTAGTTTGAAACAGTCAGGCGTTCACACTGGGAACCCTTGGCCACCCTATAAGGAGAGGACCCCTTTGCATCCCTGCTATAAAGGACTGGTGCGCCTGCTGCACTGCAAAACCTTACATATAGTCATCTTTACACTGCTTTATAAGGTGAGAATTTCACTTCACTCAATCAAAGATGTTTATGGTAAATTTTAAAAGGTATTTAGACTTTAGTTTATTGACTTTGAATTTGCCATTTTGCATAGTTCGTATAAAAAGTGATGTTTAACAGAGCAAGGAAGTTTTCACAGTATTTCCTAAAAACTTTCTTTCTCATGTCTGGCTGGAGTTTAGAGTTTACATTTTTAAAGCATGTTTTTAAGAACATTTAATATTATTAGCTCCATCCTTTCTTCCATTCTTGCATCCCTTCCTTCCTTGCATGCTCGCTTGCTTGTTGCTTGGCTATAAAACCAACTGATATTGTCAATTGGCTTACCCAGTTAACCTAATTAACCTTGTTAAGGCTTTTAAATTATCCATCCATCCATCCATCTATCCAAATTAACCTTGTTAATCCTTTAAATTACGCATCCATCCATCCAAATTAACCTTGTTAATCTTTTAAATTACACATCACTCCATCCATCCATCCATCCAAATTAACCTTGTTAGTCCTTTAAATTACACATCACTCCATCCATCCAAATTAACCTTGTTAAGTCTTTAAATTACACATCCATCCATCCAAATTAACCTTGTTAGTCCTTTAAATTACACATCCATCCATCCATCCATCCAAATTAACCTTGTTAAGTGTTTAAATTACACATCCATCCATCCAAATTAACCTTGTTAGTCCTTTAAATTACACATCCATCCATCCATCCATCCATCCAAATTAACCTTGTTAATCTTTTAAATTACACATCACTCCATCCATCCATCCATCCAAATTAACCTTGTTAATCCTTTAAATTATACATCCATCCATCCATCCAAATTAACCTTGTTAATCTTTTAAATTACACATCACTCCATCCATCCATCCATCTATCCAAATTAACCATGTTAATCTTTTAAATTACACATCACTCCATCCATCCATCCAAATTAACCTTGTTAATCATTTATATTACACATCCATCCATCCATCCAAATTAACCTTGTTAATCCTTTAAATTACACATCCATCCATCCATCCATCCATCCAAATTAACCTTGTTAATCTTTTAAATTACACATCACTCCATCCATCCATCCATCCAAATTAACCTTGTTAATCCTTTAAATTACACGTCTGTCTGTCTGTCTGTCTGTCTGTCTGTCTGTCTGTCTGTCTGTCTGTCTGTCTGTCTATCTATCTGTTTTTGATTGGCTACAGAACAAACTTCTGTTGTCAAATGGCTTGCCTAATTAACCTTCTTAATCTGTTAAATTACACTTCAAGCTGAATACTAGTATACTGTACCACCAACATGACAGACAAAATGATTTGGTTATTAGAAATTAGTTATTGAAACTGTTATGTTCTATGAATGTTAAATGTGTTCTAAAATCTTCTCTCCATAAACTTGGGTGTAAAAAAACTACTAAAGATGACTACAGACCTCTGATAATGTAATGTTTTTTTTTCATCTGTGTTTCTCTTTGTTAGATATGGATGGACCATCAGAACATGTCTGAGCATGTGTTGTGTATGGTGCTGTACCTGATAGAGCTTGGACTTGATAATCAGGTCCAGGATGACAAAGTGGAAGAGGTAAGAACATTATCCCTAAATATAAGAGTGTTTTGACTCGTGTGTATTGCTCTCAGAAATCAGGAGCTTCTTATAAGGATAGTTTACCCAAAAAGGCAAACTGTCGTCATTTAGACACACTTCACATCTGGTATTAAAATGCATTATCATTGATCCAATCACAAAAGAATAATGCTATATATAGGTGTCAGTGGGGTGTGAAACATTTTGAGCCTGTCTATATTCAACCGCATTAGCATAAAAAAAATAAAATAAAATTGTGGTTATATACAGGAACTATATGTGTGTATGATTTTTATCTCATCATATACATTTGGTTTATATTTTCATAGACAATTTTTAATTTTTCATACGCAATTTTTGGCCATTGTGTGCGCACACAGTTGAAGTTACTGTGATTGGCTCTAACAGTCAGCGCTGTTCACCGAGCAGTGACATGGACACTGAAGAATGGCCATCGATCTGCTGATTTATGATAGTTGCGTTGTTGAAAACTCGCTCTGTAGACACACTTGTGTCTGGATCCACAAGCATCAAGATTATTACCTCATGGACAGGCCAGCAGGACAAACTATCCACAGTTAGAAAGAGAATTTGAACTTTACAGCTTTCATTTCCTCCCTAGTTGAAGCATTTATTTATTTGTTTATTTATTTTTTATTATTAGTCGTCGCTGATACATCAGCACATACAAATACAGTCTCGGTCATACAGTGGGGAAGTAAAAATAATAAAAGGGAAATATACAAACAAGTAAACAAGGTAATACAGTCAAGCTAAGAGCAAAAAATATATACCACAGAATAGAAAATCAGGAGATATGGTTGGTGTAATGCCAGAAAGGTGTCTATAGCTGCCAGAAGTCATCAGACTTTTGATGTATATCATAGGTGAGTTTCTCAAGTGGAAATAACGCACATACTTGAGACAACCACATTAGCCGCATTTCCACGATCGGGCCAGTGCGAGCCAGGGCTTTTATCGGGCCAGGCCGGGCCAATAGCCCGGGAGGTTGAGAAATGAGGCCAAAATCATGTCGCGTTTCCACTGTCGGGCTAGTTGCTCGCAGCGCGTCACGCAAACACCCAGAACGTCCCCCGAATCAAACGTCACACAACCCGTCACACAACCCGCCCACTTCAGCGGGAACAAAAAAACTCAAATTATAACCACAAACACAACCTGGCATCACTATGAGAGCTGGAAGACGGAGAACACCGAACACCATTTCTGCAAACGCCGTCTATTTGCCTCTGAATATTTTCCTCGGCCCAAATTTTCAGAAGAGCCCTCGTGTCCTAAACTGACCAGTACTGTCTGCTATCCATTTTTTCTTCTTCTTAGTGAGTTGATCAAGCGCGATAGCAAAACAAATGTAAGGGAAGAAAGCATCTTGTCTCCTCTTTACCTGACAGGAAAACTCCGCCTTTGTACGTAACCCCGCCCCAAAGCCCCAGTTGGCCCTCCTTGGCCCAAGGTATTCGGCGGGCCGAAAAAGGCCGGACGAGGCCCCAAGGAAGCCCCGCTTTGGCCCGATTACGCCCCGGAACTGATAGTGGAAACGCAACTGGCCTTGGCTCGCCCTGGCTCGCTCGCTTTAGGCGCGATAGTGGAAACGCGGCTATTTTAAAGGAGGGCTAGTTGAAGCATTTAAATGACTTGTGTTCACCTCCTTCACCATGGTGTTCTACCGCAATATAGAGCATATGAGATCAATTGTCAGTACGTAATAACCAGTTATTATCTCTTGCTGGACCGAAGCTGAATCCTCAGCCACTGTATTGAAGAAACAGTAAATTTTGACACCACTAGTCATAAACAACAATTAAAATTGTGTATGGATTATAACTGAAAATCTTCTGGCTACATTAGGCATGGGACAATAACCGGTTTCAAGGTTTACCATGGTTTGGAAAAGTCAAAGTTTTATAACCGTAAAAAATTTCAGTATATGTTTGGTATATGTACTTTTTTTAAGACTCTCTTGTTTAGATTTTTTTGGGCAACAGTATCTCCTACAGAAAAGGACCCTCCACATCAAAAGCTACTGGTCAGCCCACGATTTGGGAAACAAATCACTTATAAATCAACATCTAAGCCTGCTATAAACCTGAACAGTGCAATAGCTTGCTTTATATACACAGAAAAGAAAGAAAGCCAAAGATGTCTTTTAAAATTGTAAAGAAATCTGTGTTGTTGAAATTAATGAAGGCAGCAGAAGTCAATAATTTATTTTAATTATTTAGCCTGACATCTTTATTGTTCTAAAATATACTAAAAGTTAAAATATACTGTTCAATAGGCATTTAAAAAGAGCATATTTTAGAGCAGCAATCACAATACCGGGAAGCCGTTATTATTTTATTTCTGGTTATCATACTGTCAGAATCTTATACCAGCACATGCCTAGACTCGATTTGTAGCCGCTTGAAACCATGAGCTTCAGATACTGTAAGAATTCCAGACTGTTTTCTCTTGCTGAGTATTTATTCTTCAATCTGCTCTAGGAGCCCTGTATCGAGGAGCACTGCCACGACAGCTGGTTTCCAGGCACCAGCCTGCTGTCTAACCTCCATCACGTCATCAACTTTGTGCGGGTTCGAGTGCCGGAGACGGCTCCGGAGGTGGAGAGAAAGCGAGAGAGGGAACGAGAGAGAGAAACTCCACCCAGCACCAGTTCAGAAAGCGCCACCTTTGGGCAGGTGAGGCAGACACTGTCAGGTGTCCCGGGACATCTGGTTTCAAAGGGTCAAGAAGGGGGATTTTTAAAAGTGACCCCTATATGCAGTTTTATTTTTATTTTTTAACAACGTCACTCTCATTCCACAGAGCTCCAGAAGGCTGACAGGAAATTGGAGAGAGGTAGAGAAATTTGGGAATGCTTTAAAGTGGTGTGAAATGACTTCAAGAGTTTTGTTTTGAATAACTAAGAGTGGGATAGTCTAAAAAAAGAAAGATTGTGCTTGATTTGTTTCGCAGACGTTATTTTGAAGTGTTAAAAGACCTGTTGCTTGTGTTACAATGATTTTTTTTGTAAATTACGTTTTCATGCATTGATCTGTGCAGTTTTCTCTTGCTTGGTTTGTTGTTTTTTTTGTGTGGGTGTGTTGAAATTGTTTGTGATTTTTATTGATATGTTTCTAAATGATCATCGTTTGTCTTGCCCTTCTGCTTCCCTCATTGGGCAGCAAATGCCACTTGCTAATAACCCTGTCTTATGAGCCTCAAAGTGGTCATCATCTGAGGCAGGGATGGGCAAACTCGATCCTGGAAGGCCGGTGTCCCTGCATAGTTTTGCACCGACCCTAATCAAACACACCTGCTTGTAGCTTTCTAGTGATCTTGAAGACACTAATTAGGGTGTTCAGGTGTGTTTGATTAGTGTTGGAGCAAAACTCTGCATGGACACCGGCCCTCGAGGATCGAGTTTGACCATGCCTGCTCTGAGGCTACTTACTGGATCAGAAATCCTGAATCCTTATTTGAGCCATAAACAAAAGATATCTTTACACATATGTGGTTTATAGGATTTTTATAAGGGGTTGCTTTTTTATTATAATTTTGAGACATTCACCAGACAAATGTCTTTTGATTACTACGCATGCATCTTGCATCTTCTGCATGTTTAATGCACATTTTTAAAATGGCAGTGTTCGATTAACAGGGCTTCCGCTGGGTCTTAAAGTCTAAGATTTAAAAATCGAAATTTTAGGCCTTAAAAAGTCTTAAATTCGATGTTCTAGGTCAGGGGTCACCAATCTCGCTCCTAGGGGGCCGGTGTCCCTGCAGAGTTTAGCTCCAACTTGCCTTAACACACCTGCCTGATTGTTTCAAGTATACCTAGTAAGACCTTGATTAGCTTGTTCAGGTGTGTTTGATTAGAGTTGGAGCTAAAATCTGCAGGGCACCGGCCCTCCAGGAACTAGTTTGGTGACCCCTGTTCTAGGTCTTATATTTTTGCACAGGTCTTGTTTTTTGCGATGTCCATGTAACGCTACATCTAATGCTCATTTAGATTCGTTTTTGTTGTTGTTGCTAGGAGGTTTGCTGAAGGTGCAGTGTCATGCAGTGAGGGGTTTGCGTTTTTAATAATTTACGACAGTTTGCGTTCATTGAACAGTAAGAATGATTAATAAATCCATATGAAACAGTCCCTTAAAAGTCTTCTCTCGTCTTTAGTTTCGGGCTCAGGCGCACTTTGCACTTACACTACAAGCGCACCACACCTGAACCCAAGTGAACCGCGCTCTGGCACACGTCTTCCAACCGGGTCAGGGCCGGCCAACTGAACCGCGCCTGAGCCCGATTCAAAGCACTCAAACTTCTCTAACGATCCGGGACACAGGACTGGGTACGGTTCAGATAGCATAGTGTGAGTGCGGCCTAAAAAACTGCATCTTGAAACTTAACGTTGGCCTGAGTGTCATTTTATAATGTGTTTTGTGTGAACAGTTTCTAACTTCAACATATACTATCGAAAATAAATAATTTTATGGGTTCCTGCTTGATTGAGTTATTGATTTAATCACATGTGAATTACTCCGAATAATATGACTGATGAAATTTCTCTTTAAAAAGGTCTTTGCACACTGAAGTCTGAACGTTTTTGTATGCACGTTTTTCGTATTTCGTGTTTTTTCATCCGCCACATCCTCTCTTTATTCTCATTTATGCACTATGTTTGTCATAAATGATCTGTGCTGGTCAAGTGACGGTATTCTGTATTTTGCTCGTACGGTGGCTCAGAACGATCAAAACACGCTGTTTCGGATGTGAAAAACGACAAACTAATCATTTTTTTTTTTTTATGACGCTTGAGTTTCGGAGGCAGTTTGTCAATACGATTGGCAACGGGAGGTTGAATAAATCGTTTTTAATGTGCTGAAATTAAGAACGAAAATTTAGTATCCAGTGTGCAATAAACTTTATGGGGCGTTCACACCAGATCTGGCTTGTACGAATAGAATATTTTGAGTTTACTTAGTTCACTTGTGTCTATTTCGCTTCATTCGCACGTCAAATTCACTTCACAATAGACGCAGATTCATGTCATGGGAACGCTGTCTGTCTGCCTGCTGTCTCCAGTTTCGTTGCTAACGGCTAACATGGATTTTATTGAGAGAATAGCTGGGCTTTTATGTTCTTTATGAAGTCTGATAAACAGCCGCTATGTATAGATTTGTTCGACGCCTGAGTTTATTGGATAATTTCAGAGGTGCACCCAGCTCTGTAAGTTCATAAACTCCTCCAGAAGCTGCTCCTGGATGACAGAACCATTCAGGGATACTTCCAAATGTCCCAGTTTGATGAGCTGTTGTTTCGTGTCGGCACGAGGATTTCCCCTTGGGTCACGAACAGCAAGCACTACGTCATAACCCCCCCCCCCCTCTCTCTCTCTACTAGACCAAGCGCCTTATTGGTTAACACAATGCAAGTGTTCGCCAAAGTTCAGGTTTTCCAACTCGAGCGATTCACGTGTCAAACGCCCAAAATATTTGATCTCAAGTGTGTGTTTTTCATTCCTCCTGCTCATTCCTGGTCTGTTCCTTTTCAGAATCTGCGTGAAGCCCAGGTGTTCAGTCTGGTGGCGGAGCGCAGGAGGAAGTTCCAGGAGATCATCAACCGCAGCAACCATGAGGCCAGTCAAGCCGTGCGTCCCAAGTCCTCAGCGTCCCGCTGGCTTCCACCGGGCACACCTCCGCAGCTGGTGACTGAGATCCTGGAGATCCGCGAGAGCATGCTGTCACTGCTGGTCAAACTGCACCAGAAACTGTCAGCCAAGCAGAACTCTCTGTCTCTAAGCTGGTTGGCCGAGGTGGATCCGGCCCATCATGCGCACGGAGACGGTTTAACAGCCATCGAAAGAATCTTAGCCAAAGCTTCAGCTCGAAGCCGACACAGTAAAAGATGCCTGCAGGAGATCTGCGGGAAAGTGTGTCCACCCATACCGCCCAAGAAGATCAGTCCTGGAGATAAGAAGAGCATGGACAAGGAGGAGAGGTGCGTGGGTCGTATTTCAGAGCTCTCGTATTCTACATTTGGTTGTTTTTTTTTTATCTACCTATGACTTTAATGTCAGCCTAGCAAAACCATTTCTATGTGTAAGCAAGTATTTAAAAATACTCAAATGTCTCTGTCAATGTTTTCAAACTATTATATATGATTTACTAGACAGACAAGTGTTGCGACTTATTTTAAATAAATGTTGCGATTTTAATATTAAATAAATGTTGCGATTTAATATTAAATAAACGTTGCAATTACAGTAAATAACAACAAACGCTTTCTGAGAACAGTTTAACGATTTCGGTGCTGCTAGCAAAACAAACCAAAAAAGATATACACAATTAGGTCCATACATTTTTGGACAGTGACATAATCCAAACATTTTTGGCTCTATACACCAACACAATGGATTTAAACTAAAACAAGATGTACTTTAACTGCAGAATGTCAGCTTTAATTTGAGAGTATTTACATCCAAATCAGGTGAACGATGTAGGAATTACAACCGTTTGCATATGTGCCTCCCACTTGTTAAGGGTCCAAAAGGAATGGGGCAGAATAATAATCATTAATCAAACTTTCACTTTTTAATACTTGGTTGCAAATCCTTTGCAGTCTATTACAGCCTGAAGTCTGGAATGCATAGACATCCCCAGTCGCTGGGTTTCATTCTTGGTGGGACTCTGCCAGGCCTCTACAGCAACTGTCTTTAGTTCCTGCTTGTTCTTAGGCCATTTTCCCTTCAGTTTTGAAGGAAAATTTATTTAATTTCAAGTCCATTGTGTTGCTGTATAGAGCCAAAAATGTTAGAATAGTGTCGATGTCCCAATATTTATGGACCAAACATTTATATATATAATCTGATTAGTCCTCTGGTGTGGTCTGTTAGCAGCGCTCACCGCCGATACTCAACAACTTCTTTCACGGTGTGTTAAGTGGCTGATCATGATTTGCAGCCAGGACTACTATGTTTGCCACAACAAACTTCATAACCGTACAATGGTCTCCGCCTAAATATCCAATTCAGACTCAGAGTAAGTTTATACAGTACATTTCTGACAACGAGTGAACGAAGTTGTTTGATATCGAGTCCTCTCTGGCACACAACTTGTTGCATGCTGACCCGCGCACGCACACATCATGAAATCCTGACGGAGAGCGTTTGAGCTGGAAACTAGCGAGTAGCGGTCTCTCCTCACATCAACAGGCGTAAAGCTCACTGATCAACACAGACTGTTTCTTTGCGACCGAGATGACTTCTCTGCTTAATAATGATTACCTAATAATGCGATCAGTTAAACAGCTAAAAATGTTCTGATGGCTACTGTCAGTATGGAGCAAAATCTCTGAGGAGTATTTCCAGTACCTTGTTGAATCTATGCCACGAAGGATTAAGGCAGTTCTGACATCAAAAGAGGGTCCAACCAGGTTCTAGTGAAGTGCACCTAATAAAGTGGCCGGTGAGTGTACACCAAGTGAAAAAGCTTCAGCAATCAATCGCAACAAGACAATTTGATATCGTCATAAGCCAAGTAAGTAAAATAAGGATTTTTAGTGCATTTTGTCTTGAGGTCACCAAAGCAGATATTCTCGGAACGGTATTAAACGGCATGCCTTCCTGTCCATGATGTTGTCAGCTGAAAACCATTGAAGCATGATGTTCCTGTCCGTTTTAGTTTATGCCCCTCTATTAAGTGTCTCTTCCTCCCATCCAAATAACAAAGGAGAGACTGACACAAGCTCTTTTGTCTGATCGAGGTTGACGGAAATTTATTTAAGGCTCTTGTCACGCTTATTCAGGCTTTTCTCACTGAAAAGAAGCCTTGTCATGGTGTACATTTCATCAGGTTCAGTGGTTTGGGTTGTGAGCAGTAATTGTAGAGTTCGCTCTGCTGTCTAACCTCATTTGCTGAAAGCAGGTTTTGTTAAGTGTTGCACATGTCTGTACAATGATCACCGCTAATCAGTTTTGCGTCGCTTTCACAGGTAATCATGTCAGCACTGAACAAAAGTAGCATTTTTTTTAAATGAGTTCAAGCTGTTGGATTTGAAATGGCTTTTATTAGTGAAACATCAAATGTGATTGGGCTGCTCAAGCATCGATATCGCAACGTGCACATCTGCAATAGTCGCATCGCAAGATCTGTATTGTTAAGTCTGGATTATAGTTAACCAGGAGCCAAAGAATACGTGATTTGGTAGAGTTCAAAACATTAGGGCACTAGAAATTATGATGTTTGGAAGTGTAACAAAGATTAACAATATTTAATTATTTATATGTTTTATATATAAAAAATGTAAATAATTTTTGTCTTGTTTCTAATCTAAATATCTTCATTTTAAAGCAAAAATACGATTATTTTACATAACCCATTGCAGATAATGTTCTTAATTTATTAACTCTTAATTTTCACTTATTCCTTCTGAAGGTGAAAACAAAATAACATTTTTACTATTTGGACTAGAAATGAGACGAAGAAAGAAAAGCTTTTCTGCATTGCGAATTTACAATTTTCAATTTTTTTTTTCAAAAGTCTCCCTGAATACCGTTAGACCCCCCAGAAAACTCTTAAGTAGACCACCTTATGAAACTGTATTCATATTCAAATATTCATCAAAGTGAAATAAAATATCTCAATATCAGTTTTTCAAAATGTGCAGACCTAAAAGGTAAATGTTTTTGAATGCAATCTTTAAAAATTTTAAGTGCAGAAATCTATTTTAACCATTCCATTAAAACAACAATTCGTTGTCTTTTGGAAAAAGACTCATTTTACAAGTCACCTTAAAGCTAATAGTTGAGTGGAGCACATTTAGCTTAGCTTAGCATAGATTATTGAGTCCGATTAGACCAGGCATGTCCAAGCTCGGTCCTGGAGGGCCGGTGTCCTGCAAAGTTTAGTTCCAACCCCAATCAGACACACCTGGGCTAGCTAATCAAGCACTTACTAGGCTTTCTAGAAACATCCGTGCAGGTGTGTTGAGGCAAGTTGGAGCTAAAATCTGCAGGACACCGGCCCTCCAGGACCGAGTTTGGACACCCCTGGATTAGACCATTAGCATTACATTCAAAAATGTCAAAGTTTAGATCATTTTCCTATTTAAATACTTTTCTGTAGTTACATTGTGTAGTAAAACCATAATGATATGACGCAACTCACAAAATAAATCCCCAGCTTTTAAAGCTTTTTAAAAATGTTTTGAGGTGGCACAGTGGCTTAGTGGTTAGTACTGTTGCCTCAGAGCAAAAAGGTCACTGATTCAAGTCCAGGGCCAATTGGCATTTCTGTGTGGAGTTTGTATGTTCTCCCCGTGTTGGCGTGGGTTTTCTCCGGGTGCTCCGGTTTCCCCCACAGTCCGAACACATGCGCTATAGGAGAATTGAATAGACTAAATTGGCCGTAGTTTATGAGTGTGTGAATGAGTGTGCAATGTTGTTTTCCAGTGCTGGGCATCTGCTGCATAAAGCATTTGCCGAAATATCTGGAGGTGGATTCTGTGGTGGTGACCTCTGAAATAAGAGACTAAGCCAAAGGAAAATGAATAAAAATTTGTTAGCGAGATGCTAACGGTCTAATCCGATTTAATGTTTTTTGCTAAGCTAAAAGCGCTCCTGCCAGATCCAGAGATCTGCTAAATGGATTCAAAATTGAGAACTCAACTGTTAAGTTTTGGGGGACTTGTAAAATAAACCTATTTTCAAAAAAGTCTTCGTATTTATTTTTTTAAAATAGTAGCTGTTTTGTTTGCAACATTCATTTAATTAAGCAAAATAGGACATTTATCATCAGCATGTGGGATTAGTGTGAAAATATCCTGAAGTGACATGACATGCAAGTAAATTGGAGCGTTCATAACTTCATAACAAGCATTTCCTTCTCACTCAATGACTAATAGCAAATATATGTTCGACTTCAAAACTTTCATCCTTCAGACAGATATCAAATCTAATAATGTATTTCCACTGTCATTCTGAGGCTTTTTAAAATGGACATTTTACTTAATTACCAGTTAAAAGTGTCTGTTTTATTCTGTGCAGGCGTCAGAGAGCCAGAGAGAGGCAGCAGAAGCTGCTGGCGGAGTTTGCCTCCAGGCAGAAGAGCTTCATGGAGACTGCCATGGATGTTGGTGAGCTGCAGTTTATTAATATTTTGGCTGACCTTTATGAAACACATTTGAATTTTCAGGCTTAGTGGTTTGGTTTATTTGATGCAAAGCAACAACATATATTTTTAATCTGAATATTGTGTTCTTCCACCATTTCTTTCAGTCTGTGTTTATACTATGTGCAAAACACAGCCCAAGCTCTCAGGCCGTGTATTTTTTTTGCATGTATTAAGCTTAATTCACATGTATTGGATACATTTCAAGGTATAGATAGTCATCGTTTACTCGCAATTCTCTTGTTCCATACCTGCACTGTTAAAAAAATTGAATCAACTTAAATCGAGTCAAATGCAGTGCTTGGGTTAAAAGTTGAATCAACTCAAAAGACCAAGTTGCCTTTCAATTTTAAGTTGTGTCAACTTTTTGTACAGTGTGTTTGAGCTTCTTCTGTTGAACACATAAAGAAGAATAAATTCTGGGGAAAAAAACGTGGAAAACTGCATCCATTGACTTCCATAGTGTTTGTTTTTCCTACTGGTAAATGGTTTCCACTTCACAGCTTTTTTCCCAAAGATGTTTACTTTTAGGTTTAGCAGAAAAAGATACTCAAAATGTCAATAAAACAAAAAAACACCCTTATAAATAGCAAATGAATGTTCAATTTTGGGTGAGCTATCCGTTTAAGCTGTGGTCAACCTAGAGTTTGAGCATGCAAAATTTGGTTGGACGGTGCTCCAAAAAGGGGCGGAATTAAACAAGTTGATGCAATTAAAAGTGTATTTTAAAGTACAGAGCGGGCATGTTTTGGTCTTCTATTCACGTTATGAGTTTTCCCAGAGTCAGAGTTCACCAAGCTTGAACACAGCAACATGTGAAACTTATCATTGGGGTTGCTATTTAGTTGAGATAATTAACCGTGACCAATCAAAGCGCAGTTAATAGTGAAATCGGCTAATCGTTGCATCCCTATTAACGATATTAGTGCATTGTACAAAGGCCTTTTTTACAAAAATATCCAAATGTTTTCGGCTGCTCGCACCACTCACTCGCTTAATGTCAGGTGACTCGCACTCTGCGCAGCCTTCAACTGCAGCTCGTGCTGTATTGGACAGACGCACATCTATATATAGCAGGCGTTTTTCGACTGAACTAAATTTATTTTTGATGTCTTGCTCACAATTGGACGGCCGGAACAAATTGCCTCGGGGGCCGCCAATTGAATAGCCCTGCTCTATGAACATCAGAGACTTATTTTACATCTTGTAAAAAGGGGCATGATAGGTTGCTTTTAAACTATATTCATAAGCTTCGATTATTAAAATATTGAGCCTCAAAGCGTGAAGAGATCTCGCACAGGAGATCTGCAAATTATTATTAGTATTTATTTAATTTTTTTTACTGATGCATATCATATACACCAGGGGTCACCAATCTCGGTCCTGGAGGGCCGGTGTCCCTGCTGGGTTTAGCTCCAACTTGCCTCAACACACCTAGCTGGGTGTTTCAAGTATACCTAGTAAGACCTTGATTAGCTCATTCAGCTGTGTTTGATTAGGGTTGGAGCTAAAATCTGCAGGACACCGGCCCTCCAGGAACAAGTTTGGTGACCCCTGATATACACACTGAAACTGTGACCCTAAAACAAAAAACTGAACCAAACTATGAGATTTTGTATCGTTGTGTTGTGGAGAGTTGCGCTGGATCTCAATGTATATCTTCTAAGTTTCAAAAAAAGAAGCTGAGGTCCTCGAAGTTGTCAAGTTGAAGCAGTTTATTGTTACAGCAGAGTTGGTCGATCGATCTCTCTCCTACCCAATGTCCAAAAATCCACAGCTTATATACAGTTTCTTATCCATAGTTATCATGAGATATGATGTAACATCACCCTATTCCCGGCTCCGATAGGATCCTAGCTTTTTAATTAATGGCTGTATGTTTTTCTGTTTTTACATATCTTAAAGGTCATATAGCATGTGCTTACAATCATGTGTTTGCATATGATCATGTTGTTTCCATACTTTCTAAATGAGTATCCTTATGTATGCCATTTTGGCGAGGGTTGTTTTTGTCTTGTTCAACATATACATTGTCTAAATCAGGCATGTCCAAACTCGGTCCTGGAGGGGCGGTGTCCTGCAAAGTTTAGTTCCAACCCCAATCAGACACACCTGGGCAAGCTAATCAAGCTCTTACTACGCTTTCTAGAAACATCCTTGCAGGTGTGTTGAGGCAAGCTGGAGCAAAAATCTGCAGGACACCGGCCCTCCAGGACCGAGTTTGGACACCCATGGTCTAAATGTATTGCATACGCTCTGTCATAATGTTCTCACTTTGGCGCATGACCTGCTGTGCTTCAGTTGTAAGGCCCTCAATTATAAGGCCCTGCATGTTTGTATGTCTCTTCTGCATCACTTGAATATAGGTCTTTCTAGTTTTAACAGTATATTTTAATAGTAATCTATATTTTAATAGTGGCAGATTATATAGTGATTGCATAATAAAAAAGTTCCACTATGTGCATCAGAAAATCTCCAATAGTTGCACCCATATTATGAATGAAAATCAATGGGGTGAAAGGTGCAGTGTCTGATCGATTGATATTATATATTTGACACTTGCAATTAAACGCATTTCCATTGCATTGAAGATGGTAGGCGTTTACTTTAGATTGACCTGTTGACCCGAACCATGACCTTGAGATTGCTAGCATCATGCTGCAACTTTTAAAGCTATAAAAACAGATGTTGAGTGAAAATACTGTTGTAATAAAGTCATTTTAGTATGATTTATCCCATAGTTCTGAATTATTACCATATGTTTGGAGTTTTAATAATGGTTTATGTACTTTTGGTAACAAGAGTTACTTTATCTATGAGCAAAGATGTGTTTGTGTAAAATATCTTTTTTTAAATAGCTCTCCAATTGAAGTGTTCTTTATAATTGACTTAATTGCATGTTGTGCTTCATTACCACGTTTACTTGCAACTGCACACAAAGACGTTGAGTTTAGAGGACGTGGTAATCTTGCAGAAGTCCTTGAAGGCTAAAACTGTGGGCTGTGATCTGACTCTCTGAAGGAAAGGAGACGGATTGCCTCTGATCTGCCCTACACACTCCCTCAGGCCCTTTTAGCAGAAGCGTGTGTGTGATTCTCAGGGGCCGTATTGAGCTTCAGGGCATTTCTGCTTAATGCCGGGAGAACATGGTGACACGGTGGTTACGTTTTAATTTAAACCTCACTATAAAAAATATCCAAATGTAGTCAACATCATGTCCTGCTATGCTATGGATGTTCATTTTTCTGACGTCTGATTGTTGATTAAAAGTGAATTTAACCATGCAGGAAATGTTACAATTATTTTAAAGCACAGCATGTACACTGTATTTGTTAAAATATCCAGAAACAGCTAGGTAAGGCTTATATATTATGCTGTACTTGCGTTATCCCAAATGTTTAGATGAATGTTCAAATCCAGAGAACTATCAAGTCCAGAGTGTGTTCTGTGTGTTCATGCTAATGACGTCACACAACCTCAATTTCCAGATTAGTTTCATGTAAAACAGGAAAACAGCAGCAAGGCTTTAATAGGATATTGAAGCATGCAGAAGGACTTTGAGTTTCTGTATGTCGTTACAAAATCGGCGCGTTTAAAATCAGCGATGTTTACTGCCTAAATGATATACGCTATAAAGTGGGTCTCAGAATATACAAGAAGCACTGCATTATATTACATTTTTCAGTGCCGTGTAAAATATTTAAATTTATTTTACTCCAGTGTTTCCAAGTGTTTCTGCGCTCGCCTGCTGGCAAGTAAGCAGTTTTTCATCTAAGTTTATGGTTTAACAACTAAATGAATGCTGAAGTCTATTTCATTCATTTTCTTTTCGGCTTAGTCCCTTTATTAATCTGGCATCGCCGCAGCGGAATGAACTTATCCAGCAAATGTTTTACACAGCGGATGCCCTTCCAGTTGCAACCCAAAGCTGAAGTCTATTGAACTGATTATATTTCAATCACAGTACAACATCGATGCTGTAAAAGGAACTGTATAAAATTGAAAAAGTCATATTAACAGTTCACTGGAAGGAAATAGCTTTGGGAAGAAAAACTGGCACTGCATATTCCCTATATAGTGTGTGTTTTATTAGCCTGCACAGAGCAGCATTAGAGGAGCATTATAAGCGAAGCCTAAAATATATTTAGTTTGATATAACTAAGTTCTGCTTTTTCTCCAATTTATCACGATCTGAAGAACAGGAGTCAGTGGACCGTGGCATAATAAAATTTCCCATCAGCAATAGCTTTAACGTTTCTCTTGTTTGACTTCACAGCTTTACTTTGCTTTATATTATCATGATAATAAGAGCCTATTTCCAAAAAAAAAGTGTTCTTTTAAAGTTTTTAAGTATTCTTTTTTTTAGTTCTCAGTGTTGGATACTTTAGCTCATCCATCAACACGATTTCTGCAGGAGTCCCATAGGATGTAATGAAGACCACAACTCCCATGATTTCTTACTCAGTCACGCCTGCATCAAACTATGCCTTTACTTCAAACTACGTCCTTTGTACTGAAAATTACTTCCTGTGCATTTTAAACTGTTAGTTAAAGTAATATGTAGAAATTTTTTACTGTCAATTGTTAACTTGCATTGGTACCTTGCTCTTAAAGGCTTGCAAGAATGTCTGTCTAGATTGTGGCTGCTAGGGACTACTTGTGGCTACTTAGATTATTGTACCAATTTAATAATAATATACTAAAAGTAACAGTACCAGTTTCAGTCACACATTTTTTAATTGAAATGCTATGACACCGTATAGTTATGCATTCTTGATTGTTTGTGGTTTTCCCTCTTGGAAAGGGGTAAAATTTGTTGGCACTACTAACCCTTTATATAGGCTTGTGCAAAAAAAAAAAAAAGCTTAGTTTCTGGATTTTATATGGAGTATAACAGCAAATTAAAGAGTGTGTATGTGTGTCTGAGTGTGTGAGAGTGACCTTTGCGCACTTACCTTGATGCGTCTGAGAAAATCAAAATATGCACCTCAGCTCTCAGAACTACAGGGAGTAAACAAAAACAAAGACTGTGTATTTATGCATCGGCTGCCTTTTGATGTCACCAAAAATCATTCTGCTAGCTGAAACAGAAAAAGTTGGCCAAACTAAGATTCAAAATTTTGGCATTCTGGCATTTTTTCTTTGTTGTTCTCCAGAAGTCACCAGTAAATGGTAAAGTGTTAATGATTTGTTTGAAAGAGATATAAGGGATACAAAATACATTGTTAAATTGAGATATTGCAATATGTATCAATGCGTTAAACAATATGATTTATCACATTTACAATATTTATAAGGTGTAATTTACCCAGAAATGTACTTTCTGCCAGCATGTACACCATCATTTAGTTTCAAATCTATACGATTTAGATTCATCTTTCAAAATCTTAATTTTGCTGAGAATATAATTTTTTTATAAGGAACCTCAGAGATTTCTGCTACTCCATTTTAAAATATAAAAATAATAATAAATAAAGGGGTCGTAAAAATAAATCTAGAATCATCAAATCCAGGTTTTCTGAAAAAATAAGATTGCTGCATAGGATGACAGAATTATAATGCGTACGATATTAAACAGGACATTCAAATACATATGAGACAAAACATGTTAAACAAATTAAGTGTTGTGATTAGTCATTTTGCTATTTGACCTGTTATGAATTTGAAATTTGAGAGTAAATCTAATAAAATCATTTAAATAATATATAATAGTCATTTAAATTCCTGTTTAATTTAATATATTAATTAACAGTATATCTTTTCAAATAAGTTTTAGAAGTACTGATAATTTTAATAATAATAAAACCTTTTTATTTTGGCTTGGTTTATTGTGAGAAAATACTTATGTGAGTTTAGTATCATGATGCGTATCAAATCATGACTTTAAGCATATCGTTACACATCAAGATGAAATATGACGTTGAGACGCCACCGGGATGATGTCCTGGCTGACATTGAGAGGTGTCTGCATTATAGATGTGCGCGTGTCTGGGACTGTCAGAATAAAACATTCTCTTCAGCTCTGCTTGTACAGGCTTCATTTGTTTTCCAGATTTAAATCAAAGGTCACTTTGGACATGGATATTTGCACTGGAATTATAATGAGCTAAATTAGGCCAGTACTGCAAGCATCTGTGTAGATGGTTATGAGTCTCAGTGCAGTACTGGACAAACTGGAGAGCAAAAAAAAAACCAGAAAACTAATGAAGAGTTTTAGAGAAAGCATCGCTTTTTGTTATTGCCTGCACAAAATTCAGCTATTAGACAGGCTTAATTAAAGAAAATTGAAGTGTCTATAATATACTCTCAATTGCCTTTACTGTTTGCTTAAAGTGCGGTCTGCTTTTAAAACTTTTTGATCATGACATCTGAACAACCGAAACTTTGTTTACTTTTAACAATGTTAAAGGCATGTTTATTTAAAAAGTAGGCCTCTGCAAGGTAATGTCTTATTGCATGAACGTCGTCACGCGTTCTGCAAGTGAAGTGAAGTTTTCCTATGCTCAGGTTAGTAGGCGGTAGGGATGGGATAGTTTATGAAGGAAAAAAAAAACCTAATCATACGGTTCTCCATTTATATATATATATATTTAATTTATTATGGGTTATTCACCTTTATTTGGAAAGGACAGTAGAGGTTGCAGACAGGAAAGTATTGGGAGCAGAGAGAGGGGAATGGTCGGCAAAGGACCTCAGGCCAGGAATCGAACTCAGGTCGCCGTGAGCACCATGGTGCTATATGTCGGCACACTTAACCACTAGGCTATTGGCGCCGACTTGATTATATTACACCGTTGATGCTGTTTGTGTGCAAGCGCTTCGTGTGTAAAGCACATTTAACACATTTTTTAGACTCTTTAAACTTTTTTTTTAGCAAATATTTTCAGTATATACCAGAGACTGTAAAAAAATAGTATCTGTGATGTCACCCATAGTTTTCTGTGAGTGCAAATGAAGATACAAGTGGGCGTAGCCAATCATCACTATTTTGTTTGTGCGTCATCGCACTGACCGATGAGAACCGAAAATGAGCAAAGAGGTGGAGCGGAGCTACGGCTTTTCTTTGGGAGAAACGCTTAACACTTCTTTACTGTTCTGACCACATGTGCTTGGTTGTATTCTAAGGTTTAGTCTTGTTTTAATACATTGAGCCACTAATGTTCTTATGACGTTTTTATACAGGATGAAAACGCTATTTACTTCAAATACATCAATTATAGTCGGTGTTAGTAAATGCAAGGCTATTTACGAAATCCGGGCATATCACTGTATGACAACGTTTCAGACTGTATGACAACGTTACAGCTAATCAATCTGTCAGAAGAAAATTATAAATGATAAATAAATTATCTTAAAACAAATACATTTATAGATAAAAGTATATAAGAATTTCACCTGGGAAATGGAGGCCACTTGAAGGGTTTGTGGGCACAATTAAATGCACATCATGCCATATTATCTGATAATTGTAAGAAATAATCCCAAACGGCAATTAACTGTGTAAAGCCACACAAAACAAAACAAAACAAAAATACATTGTATATGCAGAGTTCGTCAACTAATCAACCGGAATCAGCTAAGGGTGACGAGACTGCGAGCAGTGAAACCTAGCTGTCAATCAAGTGGCCACGCCCCTAATTATGCAGACTTGATACAAATAAAAAGGATGATTTGGCTAATTTGTACAAACTTAAATGAGTTCAGTCGTACGAAAATGTACAATTTTAAAAAGGAGGCGTGGCACCAAACCCCACCCCTAAACCCAATCATCATTGGGGGAAGAGCAAATCATTAAAAAAATCTACGAATGAAATGGACGAATTAGCCACTAAATCAAAAAGTTAGGATTTAAAATTGGAATAGCGATCAAGTGATGCTCAGTGGTTAAATAAGTGATAAGTGATATTTACTGCTTAATCGTTTTGGGTAACCCTTTATTTTAAGATATCCTTGCTATACATTTCATATACTTACTACTATACTTCCAATTAATTTTGCATAAATACAAGCAACTAACCCTAACCCACATTCTAACCCTGACCCAAGTAAGTACATGTACTTAATTAATATTACTCAGTAGTTAAATTATGGCCACCTTCAAGTAAAGTGGTCTAGTTTTGTTTATTTGGTTAGGTACAGTACTTTAATCTTGTTTACTGCACAACAAGAGCCTGAGTGCTGTGTTGTCTGTATTAGCTCTTGAGTTTTCTTTGGTCTATGGATCTACTGTATGCTATTTTTGCTAAATCCTTTATTTCCGTGAAATGGCTGAATTATTTTGAATGAATAGAATCGATTGAAAACAACAAAAACAAGTCACGCCGTGCTAACATTAGACCCGTTTTTACTTCATCAAGGTCATGAATTGTCCACATGTGTAAACTGGAGTCTCTCCTGTTGTAGAGTTCATTTTGTACCCGACAGACGCCTCAGGCAAACACTGTCACATTAACTCTCCAGCACAAACCCTTCATTTCCCCATAGAATCTCTGTCTGTCGGTGCCCCTTAAGCTATAAATCTCTCCAAACGTGCACTGACATTTACAAAAGCCTTCATTTGCTCGGAAATTGAGCAGGTATTTTAACATCAAGGAAGGACTTCGGTAAAAGGTAAATAATCCCCAGATATTTGTCAGGTTAAAGGAGCATATATAAGCCATTTTTAAAATGATGGAACAATGAGTTGACTGAAACTGATGTTTATTTTAGAGTTTCTTTGTTGTTGTGTTGTAGTAGCATTATTTGAGTTGCATTACGAAGTATTTCAGGCCTTAAACGTCCCTTGAAGTGCTTTGAAATGTGCATTTTTTTTTTTATTCAATGTTTGACATCATCTCAACTGAAAAATGGAGAGGGCGGTGCATAGAGTAGCTCCTCCCCCTTAAAAATACAATAGTGTTTCATTTTTCTCTCAGCTCTGCCAGTGATGGTGGTTGAGCTCAAGCGCATCAAATGAAAAGCAAATGAGAAGGGGCGGGGCTTGTTGTATACTTGAGAGCATTAGATTGTTAAAAATTTGACAAGCTTTATGCTGCGTTCACACTAGATGTGGAAGTAGCATCAAGCGTGAGTGATTTACATGTTAAGTCAATGCAAAGAAGCGAATAGACATCCTGCGGTGCGATACGCGTGAATGAGGCAGCGCGAATTACGCGTTTTGTGCGAATGAAGCGGCGCGAGTTGAACATTTTGTGCAATTGACGCACTTCAACACGCAAACTGCTTGAGTTGGAAAATCTAAACTTGAGTGGACATTCGCGCCACGTTAACCAATCAGGAGCTTTCTCTACAAGGGGCGTGATTATGATGTAACACCTGTTGTTGGTGTCCTGGGGGGAAATCCTCCTGCTGACACCGGACAGCAGCTCATCCAACTGGGCTCGGCTTAGTCTAAAGAACCGCTGAAAGCTTCCATCATCCTGCTACAGTTTCTGGAGGAGTTGATGAACTCAGAGCTGGGTGCACCTCAGAATGGATCTAGTGGACTCAGGCATGGCTCCAAATGAATCTACGCTGTTTTTTAGTCTTTCTAAAGCACATAAACACAGCTATTCTCTCAATAAAATCCACGTTAGCCATTTAGCAATGAAGCTAGAGTCCTCAGGCAGACATAAACCCTGCCCATCATGCATCCGCATCTATCGTGAAGTGAATTTGATGCGCAAATGAAGCGAGTAAACTCAAAATGTTCAAGCGTGAGTCATGTTCACGTGTTTATGTAAATTTTATAATTTCTAAATGTACATTTTGTCACTGTTTTGAAGCATACTAGCTTATATCCTTAAAACTAACATTATTGTTACTTTTAATTTCATGTGACCTTTAAAGGATTAGTTCTTCCAAAACAAACAATTTTGTCATCAAATTCCATCAAATTTACTCTCCCTTCAGTATTTCTTCTGTTGAACACTAAAGAAGATATTTTGAAAAAAGCGGGAAACCTGTAACCTTTGACTTCCATAATATTTGTTTTTCCTACTGTAACGGAGGCCAGCTAGCGCAGTGCTATGCAGGTAAACCTCACTCCTCTTACCTCAAAAGGTGCTCTAGGACAGATGCTAAAGTCCATGGTCTTTATCCTCCTTGTGAGAGCAACTGACTCCAATGCAAAAAATCGCTGCTTCGATCCCAGCTCTGAGCGGATTGGGTGCAGTAGGACCGGTGAGTTACATGTGGGGGCTCGTCCGGGATGGGAGTGAGGTTTAGGGGTGTGAGTGTAATGAAGGCCAGCTAGCGACGTCCTATGCAGGTAAACATCACTTCTCTGAGCAACTCAAAAGTTGCTCTAGCGCAAGATGCTCAGAGCGGATTGGGTGCTGTAGGACCGATGGGTTACACTAGGTAAGGTCAATGGTTGCATGTTTTCAGCTTTCTTCAGAATATCTTCTCTTGTGTTCAGCAGAATAAGCGTATAGAATATAACGTTTTGGAACCACTCCAGGAAGAAAAATCAGTGAGTAAACGTTCATTTTTGGGTGAACAGTCTCAAATGTAAATGTACTGTACAATATTTGAATGGTTTAGTCACATGAACAGTTGCTGTGTTTCAATATTGACCTTCACAGACCACAGAATATTCCCTTCAGACAGCAGGGTTCACACAACATTAGCTCTGTTGTTTTTATGCGTGACTGCCGGGACCTCCATTAACTGTTTGTTCATTTAACCACAAGAGGGCAAAAAGTCATTCAGATCCACATTATGGAACTAATTAAGGTTTGCCAATCTACTGTGCTCATAATTCATGTTCAGTTATTAGATTTTTTTTAAGCCGCCTTCTAAGGCTCACATGCTTGATCGCTTGCTGAGTTTTGCTTTTATTTAATATGAAAACACTAAATCCTTATTATGTTAAATAGTACAGTGGTGGGACAGTGGTACACTTGGATGCTGTGGTAATGAGTCATAGCCCTATTCATGTACAAAAGTCTACTTTTTGTAGTTATTAAAGGATCAGATCACCAAAATAATAAAAACTACCCCATAATTAACTCACCCTCAAACCAAAATGTAGATGAGCTTTTTTTTTGCCAGACAAACACAGTCGGAGTAGTTTTACAT
Source organism: Danio aesculapii (assembly GCF_903798145.1). Classification (NCBI taxonomy): domain Eukaryota; kingdom Metazoa; phylum Chordata; class Actinopteri; order Cypriniformes; family Danionidae; genus Danio; species Danio aesculapii. Next base: position 4,430,663 of record NC_079443.1, on the reverse strand, counting down.
TTTATCCTGACTCTTCTATAAACTTGGTTGGCATATCCAGGAACGTCCACAAGTGTTTATGCCCCAGGGGAAAAAACCCATTAGAATGAATGTGCAGAGATCTTGTGAGGTGCTTATATTTACTTGTGGAAAAAAAATCAATTAATTTTTGCTTAATTTGACATCAAAAGTTGTTGTGTAAGGTTTTTCCACATCTGGTAAGTTTAACAATCCAGATCCCAAGTTGTATATATTACAAAATAAACATATGGAAGCTCATAGGTTGACCACGGGCTTTGATATAGGTTGTAAAGATGTCCCGTCACATCTTGTGAAAATGAAAATTTCCTGCTTTCAGTCTAATTAAAAACAAAAATTGTTTTAGCTACAATTCAAGGTTACCACTATTCATTTCCAATAGAGGGGGAAGAGTTGTTTTTAACAATGCAAGATTTGCCTCCATGCCACGCCCCCAGCTATGACATGACACCAACCAAATCTATGATGGATAATGGTTTTGAATAGTGACTTTTATTTTGAAGCATCCGAAAGTGTAACTCATGCACCTGGGATTCTTCTGTAGTTAACCATCCATTTTTGATCTTTCGATGAAGGGTGGGAATAAACATCATCAAAGAGTATACAAATGAACATCATCTATACGCATACCACCAAACTACCAGGGGGCACCCCTTGCTCTTAAATGTCAAACTATGCCTTCATTTTATTTCGGCTTGATCTTTCTGTCACATCCCAATGTTGACAGTTATGACCTAGCTTTGACGTAAAACACATTCCTAGCGAAGTTCCGGCAATAAACGCATCTCGCAGGAACTGTTTACCACAGAAGATGACAATGAACAAGAAAACTAGTTGGCATTACTGTATAATGTTATACAGTATATTACTCTTACAGTGCTGTGCAGATGTGTACCTAGTACCAGTCTTACATCAGTCGTGCATACATCCAACTCTGGAAGTCAGTGATTAGAGTTTCTAATTTAAAAATTATAAACCGTTCTGTTACAAAAACGCCAATATCCACTTTAGTTACTTCAGTAGACCAATGTATGTGCTCTTGGAAGCTTCAAAATAAAAGCCACAATTCAACACCATTATACAACATGGAAGGGTCAGGATAAAATGTAAAAGTAGTCAGACTTTGTTTGTCTGACAGAAAAAAGTCATGTACAACAAGGGGTTTTTGAGAGTGAGTAAATCATGGGGTAATTTCAATATTTATTTATAATACATTTTATATAGTGCTTTTCTGGGCACTCAAAGCACTTTACACATTGGGGGAATCTCCTTGTCCACCACCAGTGTGCAGCATCCACCTGGATGACGCAACGGCAGCCATATTACGCCAGACTGCACACCACACACCAGCTGATTGGTGGAGAAGAGACAGAGCGATTTAAGCCAATTATGATATGGGGATGGTTAGGAGAATGGACAGAGGCCAGTGGGCTGATTTGACAAGGATGCCGGGGTTAAACCCCTACTCTTATTCGAAGAACATCCTGGGATTTTTAATGACCTCGGTTTAACGTCTCATCCAAAAGTCGGCACTCACTGAGCAGAATGGAGTCCCCGTCACTATACTGGGGCATTAGAACCCACACAGACCGCAAGTTGGGAGCCCCTAGCTGGCCTTACTAACACCACTTCCAGCAGCAACCCAGCTTTCCCATGTGGCCTCCCATCCAGGTACTAACCGGGTACAGCCCTGCTTGGCTTCAGTGGGTGATCATGTGAGAGTTGCAGAGAGCTAGCTGCCTTTATTTTTTGGGGATTTTTTTTATTATAGTTTTTGCAGACAGAAAAACAGATCAGACAGACAAACCCATCATGTAACAATAATCTGTGCAAAATGTGAAGTAAAGCAAGAAACCAGGGAAAATGGTGACACACCGTATATGACCTACAAAAAGACACTGCAAAGGATGTAAAGAAAACTTACAAATCTTCAGGAATTAAACAACATTATCAGTCCTTGTGTTGTGTTAAAAAAAAAAAGACTGAATCCCACATTTTATCAAATTTTGCAGAGTTCCTAGAGATGGCATCTCTGATTCTTTCCAAAAAAACAATCCAAGAAGCCAGTCAGAAAAGAGAGGGCTAACATTTTTCTTCCATAAACAAAGGATACATTTCTTAGCTTTGATCATGCCATACTGAACAGCTAAACGTACATTTCGTTTGAAAATCTCCAGAAAATCTGACCAACCAACTATTGCTATCATTGAGTCATACCTAATTGTAAACCTTAGTGATTTTATTATTTGATGAACTATTACCTTCTAATAAGTCCTTCAAACTCAAAAGCTTGATTTAGTCTATGTATTCTGTATCTATGCGTTATGTATCCTATTCATTCATTCATATTTTATACATTGAATGCCTTTATAGCTTTTCATTTGGTGGTCTTCCAGTCCCAAAGATTCCCCGCTCTATAATTCCATTCAGAAGTTTTCTGACTTTTTTTTTTTTTTCTTCTCTCAATAGAGTCACCTGAAGCAGATGCCGTAATGGACGTCAGCTCTGAGGAATCTTTAGACTCTGAGGTTCTCTATGACTGTGTGATCTGTGGTCAGAGTGGACCGTCCACTGAAGACAGACCCACAGGACTGGTGGTTCTGCTGCAGGCTTCATCAGGTACTAAAAACCCACTATTTATAATTTTTTCATGTGTATAGCAACCCTGAACAATATTAGTTTAGCTAAGGTTAATAACAGGATTTGTTGATGACACCATATCAAAGACAAACTCTTGGTTTGTAAATTTTATAATTGTCATCCCAGCAGACAATAAAGTAATGAGATGGGGCAGGAATTTACATTTACATTTAGTCATTTAGCAGACGCTTTTATCCAAAGCGGTTTACAAATGAGGACAAGGAAGCAATTTACACAACTATAAGAGCAGCAGTGAACAAGTGCTATAGACAAGTTTCAGGTGTGTAAGAAGTCTAAGAAGCAAAGCATTAGTAATGTAAGGTTTTTTTTTTGAGAGAGAGTACAGTTAGTGGTATAGCCAGAGAGGCAGTTACAGATTAGGAAGGAAAGTGGAGACTAAATAGTTGAGTTTTTAGTCATTTCTTGAAGACAGCAAGTGACTCTGCTGTTCTGATGTAGTTAGGGAGTTCATTCCACCAACTGGGCAGATTGAATGCGAGAGTTCGGGAAAGTGATTTCTTCCCTCTTAGGGATGGAACCACGAGGCGACGTTCATTCACAGAACGCAAGTTTCTGGAGGGCACATAAATCTGCAGAAGTGAGAGCAGATAAGAAGGAGCAAAGCCAGAGGTCGCTTTGTAAGCAAACATCAGAGCTTTGAATTTGATGCGAGCAGCAACTGGCAGCCAGTGCAAACGGGTGAGTAGCGGAGTGACACATGCTCTTTTGGGTTCATCAAAGACCACTTGTGCTGCTGCGTTCTGAAGCAGCTGAAGAGGTTTGATAGAATAAGCTGGAAGCCCGGCTAGTAGAGAGTTGCAATAGTCCAGTTTGGAGAGAACAAGAGCTTGAACAATGAGTTGAGCTGTATGTTCAGATAGGAAGGGTCGGACCTTTCTGATGTTATAGAGTGCGAATCTGCAAGATCGAGCAGTTCTAGAAATGTGGTCAGAGAAGTTTAGTTGGTCATCAATCGTTACTCCAAGGCTTTTTACCATTTTGGATGCAGTAATGGTTGCCCCATCCATCTGGATTGAAAAGTTATGGTGTAGAGTTGGGTCAATTTAACTCTCCATCAATTGTTCATTGGGTTTAGAATATGGGGATCGCAAGAAGTGGAGAAAATTGCTTTTTGTAACATTGTTTTTGCTCTGTAAATACATGTAATGACAAAAAAATCCAGACAACTAATATTGTTTTTAAGTTACTAATGTTTGTGACTAATATTTTTAGTCAGTTTGATGTAAGTTGAGATGACTAGAAAAGTTCAAAACAAAAATACACAAATCCAATTCGTAAATTCAAAACACAATTCATAAATACTTGTACTAGACAAAGATTAGTCACATCCAAAGCAAAAGTGTGTTTTTACATAAGATATGTGTGTGAGTGTTTTATATATCTATTATATGTAATATCTATATACCTATATACATATCTATGTACATAGATAGATATATATATATATATATATATATATATATATATATATATATATATATATATATATATATATATATATATATATATATATATGTATATATATATGTATATATATATATATATATATATATATATATATATATATATATATATATATATATATATGTATGTATATATATATATATATATATATATATATATATATATATATATATATATATATATATATATATATATATATGTATATATATATATATATATATATATATATATATATATATATATATATATATATATATATATATATATGTATATATATATATATATATATATATATATATATATATATATATATATATGTGTATATATATGTATATATATATATATATATATATATATATATGTATATATATATATATATATATGTATATATATGTATATATATATATATATGTATATATATATATATATATATATGTATATAGATATAGATATATATATATAGATATAGATAGATAGATAGATATATATATATATATATATATATATATATATATATATATATATATATATATATATATATATATATATATATATATATATATATATATATATATATATAATATATATATATATATAATATATATATATATATATATATATAATATATAAAGAATACACATACATATTTTAAGTCACAACAAACTTTTGTAATGGATGTGATTAATCGTTATGAATTTTTCCTTAGTACTAATAAATACACAAACCCAACCCACATTTATGAATTGTATTATTGTATTATTTTTGAGACTGATCTGGTTTCATAAATTTTTGCTCGGCACTAATAAATACACAAATTCAATCCACTGTGTTTCGTGTGCATTTATGAATTGTATTTTGAGTTTCCAAATTGGATTTTGTAAACGTGAACTGCGCTGTTCATGCATGACTTTTATTTTGAAAATGAATAATTTTTGACACTGATCTGGCTCCATATTGTGAGTGGAATAAAGTTATTTCTGTATAAAACGTTACAAAAAAAATCATACTGATCCAAAACTTTTTATTCAGCCTTCATTTCTTAGTCTCATCATGTCCAGTTCACTGGAGCTCTCTAACAGCTCTTTAAATTTGCCCATTTAGTCTACTGGTTTTAACAACAGTGTTTTAATTGCTTTATTTATCAAGTGTCTTTTCTTGCCACTGTGCTGTGATAAAATTAACTTCCTGTTTTATGTACAGTTCCTTGGCTTTGATTTGTCCAATTGGTGACTGTAAAATTACCTCAAGATTGCAAATTTCACAGTATTGGTAGCAGTGTGACCCTGTCGACCTGGAAAATCTGTATTTTCAGAGATTTGATGAGCTAACATGCTGCTGATCTGGTGTGTTTTTAATTTGTATTGCTGATTATTTAGTATGGTGGTCTTTTGGGGGCAGCAAGCACAGCTGTGACGTGTGTCACAGTGTTTGACTTTGACATGGAACTTCATTATACAGTAGTAGGCAGATGGCAAGTGCTGTAAATGTTAGGACGGCAGCTAATTAGCTTGTGATTGCCATTTGTAAAGAGTCATTTCCATTTCCGTGTGTGTGTGTGTGTGTGTCTGTGTTTCAGTGTTGGGCCACCGCTGTCGTAGTGACATGCCAAAGCGATTGCCCACCACAGATGAAGAACACATCTACCCTGAGGACACATGTGGAGCCACACATGATGTCAGGCTGTCTCTTATGCAACGCTATTTTAAAGATGTATGTATACACACTTCAGTATTTTACATGAGTCAATTCAACATTCAGTGTGTACCAAATTAAACTGTGCTATTGTAAACGCAATGGTGACATTGTTTGAGCTGTTTGATGTGGCTCTATGTATCCAAGTATTGTTATCGCGATATATCGAAGAATCATTATCGCAATAATAGTATATGCAATATCTATACGCAGAGAAGTGCAATAATTGAAGTTAATTTAATGTGGCGTGATGTGTTTGTGGAATACATATTGTTTATCCAAATCCGACCAATCAGACGAGGCCTTTATTATCTTTATCCCAAGGTTATTATAGTTAATGAAAACGAACGAAAAAATGAAAACTAGAATTGAAAAACATTTTCGTTAACTGAAATAAAAATAAAAAACAATATTGCAAAACTAACTGAAACGAACTAAAATTATAGCAGAAACATCCTTCGTTTTCATCGTAAATGTATTTAATACATACTGTAAGCCTTTTTGAAGTAAATCTGTTTACTTCATGCTGCCAGGTGTTTGACCCGTTCAGCACCTCAGAGTCTTTAATCCGGATGCCACTGGCCAGATCAAGCTGGTTCTCCTCCAATCAGTCCTCGCTGTTGCTCCCGCAACAAAATGGCTGGACGTGACAGCAGCACGGTGACAGCATTAAATACGACCCGAGCAGACACTTAAAAGTTTTAATATAACACATTTGTGCCCGATAATGGGTTTTATATCTATATTAGTGATCGCAATGGTGAACGAATCGTTCTTTTTAACTTTTCAATCTTTTTGAACGGATCTTTTAAGTGAACCGGTTGAACTAATTCACAAAAATCAAGCTGAATCCTCCTGAAAACTCCCTCTGACTCAAAATAAACCAATAAATACTGAGTTATTCAGTTATTAGAACAGTACACTGAGATCAGATTCGAGAAGAGGTGAACTGATAATACTGCGCATGGGTGATTGAATGAACCGAACACACAGTTCATGACAGCTTACTGTGACTGAACTGAACTTGAACAACTGCAGCGCGCGTAACCTGAAGGCTTAAATGAAAAGATCTGGCGATGCGTACGTTTATTTTATAACAAAGTCGTAATGGCCTTTAAATAAGTGAATCATGCTTCAGTTGGGTTACAAAATTTAGCTGTAGGAAACGTTTTAGATCATGGTGATGTTTTAAATGACTGAAATTTTGATTGCTGACTACATATTTTTGGTCTGTTGAGTGCAAACAAGGGAAGATTCTCACAAATGATACAGTTCGCCTTAAATATCCGAACTTGCCATCACTACTGTGCATTTAACCTCAGAAGCAGCCTTTTCACTTAAGGCTGCTATCTTGTGGGCTGTTGAATTTGAGGATGGGTAAATGATAGTGGTGGAGATTTTATTATACAATATTTATTCTGATGATTTTGAACATTGCACCTAACAAATATCCTAATTTACAAAAAAAAAAAAAAAAACAACAACTAAAACTAACGCTGAAACTGATATAAACTAAAACTAAGAAATAAAAATATAAAAACTAGAAAATCTACCTTTAAACGCTAATTCAAATTAACTGAATTTGAAAACAAAAAGTCAAAACGAAATAAAATCTAAAGCTAATGAAAAATCCAAAACTATTATAACCTTTCTTCATCCCTGCCTCTCCAGTAGGATTTTCGTAAATTTTTTTCTATCGAAGGTTTTTAGTCATTAGTGTTTTTACATTTATTTAAATGTTTATTTTGTAGTATTAACATTTACATGAACAAATACATTTTTAATTGCTGACACAATAGCATTTTTAAGTTATATTGTAAGAAATATCGTTATCGCAACACTCAACAAAAATATCACATATTTTCCGAGTATCGTAAAGGCCCAAACCTTACATTACAACCTGACTTTGTCTTTATAACAACTTGTCATAAATCTGTCATAAACATGATTGTCATGAGGCCATTATAATTGTCATTTTTTTAAATCTTTTTTTTTCAGTGGAACAAACTGAATTTGTCATTCAAATTCCCATTAAAAGTGTCAATAATTTTATAACAATGTCAATTTTTTTTATCACATTTTAATTACAAATTCAATAATCTGTACCACTGTAGTTGATGTAAAGTAAAATATTAAGGGATGTTGTTATAAAATACATGAAAATTATAATGGCCACATGACTGTTATGTTTATGACAGATTTATGACAACTTATGGTCATGTCAAGTTGTCATGAAGACAAAGACAGGATGTGTTGTTTGATTGTGAAGTTGTTATAACGAAAACATTTCAAGCTATGACATCTTTGCATTGAAAATGACATAACTGATCTAATGACATCATAATGTGTTATGACATGATTATGAAGGTTTAATGACAGTCTTATGAACACCCCTTAAAGTAAAGTGTTGCCGATTTACATATACTTTTGTAATTATTGTTTAACAGCAATCCTGGAGAGAAATTGAACAGGAACAGACCAGCAATCCTGTCTGAAATAGAAAAAAAAGAACGAGCACACATTAAAGGCCAATCCAAACTGTTGACTTGTGTTGACCAACCTCTGACTAGAATTGGCCACATATGAAAATATTGCATCTGCTTCCTTTCATTGCATCAGACAAGACAAAACTGCGTTAAATCTCATACTACTTATACTATAGTATGTCAAAATCAACATGCAAGTCGAGAATTATGTCAATTCATTGAAATTGCAAAAAAAACTTTTGCTGATATTTCTATTTATAAAAAAGTCTTCCACATTTTGACATTTTTCCTGCAGCACTGTTATCACAGTTTCATCTTGTAAGATTTGTTTAGCATTATATCAGAAGATGTTGTTAAATCTTTTAGTAGCACATGGGTGATGTTAAAGAAATGTTTTCTTTTTTTAATTTCCCCAGAGTTCCTGTCTGCAGTCTGTGTCTATTGGCTGGGACGGAGGGGTGTATGTGCAGACGTGTGGCCACACTCTGCATATAGACTGTCACAAGTCCTACATGGAGTCCTTACGGGTGAGAGTCACTCAGCTCTTCATAACTGATCACTACACTAGAGGTGCCCAAATTAATAGGTTCCCACACTTCTCAAAAGTACTTGGATTTCAGGTTTCAAGGCCTGGAAAGTATGTAAAAACAAACATTAGGTTATTAATAGTGCTTGAATTAAATTTGAAATTAAATTTATGATTCCTTGCTTTTGGACTTCTTACTGGTAACAGTATGGGTGATCCTTTTCTTCTTTGGTCGAAGAGCACAAGGCGTTCATTTCTCTCAAATAATGCCTGAAATAATGATTCATCTAACCACAGTGTATGTTTTCACTGTGTGATGGTCCATCCCAGATGCCTGCGAGACCAGAGAAGTCGACGGCGCTTCTGGACACCGTTAACATAGGGCTTCCATTTGGCGCATTACTGTTTTCTCTGCCATTTGTGTATATAACTATAAATTTACCTGTACGAGTAAAGGCTGGGTTATACTTCTGCGTTGAGTGATCTGCATGACCCATGGCGCCTGCCTTGCGGGTACATTTTAAGTGTGCATTTATACGTCTGCCTGCTGTTTGTGTTGCTCTGCAATAACACTTCCGAAACGCTAGCTAGCAGTAGGATTTTATGTTCCCCTGTGTCGAGTTTCTTTGCGAGTGTTTTGTTTTTTCCAAACACTACAAGTAGCTAAAACTCGCTCATTCAGAGGCAGGAACCAGTGGATCATCTTTAATCATAAGGTAAACACAAAACAAAAATTTCCATCCGGAGCTCCTTCACAGGACTCCACACTTACTAGCACCGCTTACATTAGTCACACCTCTACCAAGCTGACTAATCACAAAACTTGCGAGACTCATCGTTGCGACATGTAGTTTGAGATGTGCACGATGTGCACGTGAGCAACGGCATCAGCCATGGCAAGGGGTCTGTGAGCGTGTGACGGCTGTGCCGGAGCGTATGTTCGCACTTGATGCAGAAGTATAAATCAGCCTTAATTCTTAATTTAAAAATCTTAAATCCTTATCTTGTGCAGGAGCAAATAATGCACGTTTAATCAATATTTCACAAACCGCATTTGATCATTACTAGTATTGAATTTAACAAATTCGGTTAAAATTCTTTGATCATGACTAATTTAAAACTCAATTTTTAATGTAATGTCGAATTTTTTATTATTTTATTTATTTTTTTTTTTAAAAAACAACACATTCAAAATCTTTACTTGCACATTTTAATGTAAATATTAAGTGTAAGTGAAATGTTAAGTACAGTAAGGACTTTCATGACACTACATATGCTGTGGTATAATTAACAAAGGTGCTTAATTTAAAATTAATATTGCTTAATATTAATACTGCCTCTGAATTGATATGATAATTGCAATCGAACCAAACTGTGAGTTCAGTGTAGGTTCACATCCATCCCTACACTACACAAGCTGTTCGACGCTTTAATGAGGAAACATTACTACAGCTAGTAAATGCAGTGCAGTGTTCCCACTCTCAAAGAAGCATTGAGACCCCTCTTAATATCATTTAGACCCGTCTTAATGGATTTAACCCAACTGAAGAATTATCCTGGAATGATTCCTCTAGTTGTCTAAAATAAAGTGGCTTCTGATCTGGAGTCTGTCAGGGCTGCAGTTTGACTCTCCTGTCACCATTCCCACGCTCTGTCAGTAGGATTCCAAATGTCTATTCATCATTTATTAATGGGTCCCTCGGCACCTGAGCCTTCTGAACCACATATTCTAGCTTTGGGGAAAAAAAAACTGCAGACATTGACTAATGGTCAATGGTGGAGCTGCTCTTTAGTGGATCAGACTTCAAATGTGACATTTATATTAAACTGAACTGAATTAAAGTCAACTTTATTGTCAGAACACTACATGTATGGACATAAAGTGGAACGAAATGTCGTGTATTCGCGCAACATAAACATAAACATAATCATAAATATAAACACAACGCTGGACGTAAGAGCCATTTTAAATCTATACACAACTAACATACTGGAGCGGTAATCTAATTATACTAACTATACATATACAATACAGTATATACCTAACTATACACATAACCGAAGACAGACTATACAAGTACTTGAACATAATACAGAACAATATTACGCAAGATGTTGTGCAAAAGAGCTATTTAAGGATAAAAAAGCAAGTAGTGAATTAAAGTTTAACTAGAACTACACCACCAATCTACCATTCTACACTCCGGCCTGCTTGATTTGCTTGAATGTTTCACAATCTAAAATATTACAGCTTTTAATTCTCTATGTAAAGCTGCTTTTACACTATCTACACTATAAAAACGGCTATAGCAGGAATGTCAAACTTTAGGCATGCAGGCCAAATCCTGTTCACCATATCATTTTATGTGTCCCTAGAGGGCATATGTTTCACACCATATGCAAGTTTAAGTATTCATGTGAGTAGATTACATACAGTCAATGCTAAGTAGGTGGCAAATGAGCAGAATTAGCTTCAAGTCTTCTGCTAATTCAAGTTCAATCACATTGAAGTGCCGAATTTGCTTCAATCCCATCTGCAGGTGTTTTCAACTTGAGTGGAAAATTAGCATTAGACGAAAAACATTCTCTGAGTAGTTTAGAGCAAGTGACGACGCATGCTTCGTGTTTGGTGTGAACACAGCATTCGAATAGAAATTCATGCTACTTTATATTGTATATTGACTATAAACTACATTCGTTTTTTCGATCCTGCTCATGTTAAAATCACATTTATGCAAATACATGCTATTGTTTGTTAGTTTAATACAGTTATAATTAAATTATAGAGAATTATTTAGCAGTATGTTAAGGAGTGGTAACATTTGTATGGTCTTAAGGTCTTTGCATGCTGAAGTTCGAAATTTCTGCATGTTTTTTTTTCCGTATTCTAATCTTGCACAATGAGTTCGATGCGTATTAGTGAGTTCGTTTTTCCAACGGCATTTTTGATTTTGCCTTTCGCTTGTATGGCGCCCCTGAATTTTCAAAACACGAAGACCGACTTGAATTGTTTTGAATTGTTGAATTGTTAACAGACGAAAGTTTCGGAGACAATGTGTCTATATGATTGACACACAACGTGAGGTCAAACGAATTTTTTAGTGTGCGAAAAATTTGGATAAATTTCATCATAACCGGCCCTTTGAATGAAGTGGCGCTTGGTGAAAATGACTTTGACACCCCTGTGCTATAGCAGTAAAGGTGAATTGAAGTAAGAGTCTTTTATAAACACAAATTTTTGATTTACTTTAACTATACAAGTTAACCTTAAGTTGGACTATACAAGTACTTTTACATAATACAGAACAATATTGTGCAAGATGTTGTGCAAAAGAGCTATTTAAGGTTGAAAAAGCATGTAGTGGATTAAACTGAACTGTATTAGTTTGGTGTTTTGCTGCACATGCCTGTATGTTCAGCAGTACTTTGCTTGAAATGGAAAATGTCTTTTTCTAGATGAGATCCTGAGCTATTAATTCAGACTCTGATCTTCGAGATCATTAGCGGTTCATCCACCACTTTTTTTTTAATGAACTGATCCTTTCAGAAGAGAGTTGTGCTTGTGCTATAGAGGTGGTCTGACATCATCAGCTTAATAAACTGCAACATGAGCAGACATTGACGTTCGGAGGAGTAGAGGGGGGTTGTAGAAACCTGTTCTTTTAATCAGCCTCAGGCTACTTACCCACAGACTCCCTTAAGACTATGATTAATGCTACTCGCAAAACACCCATGCTGCATTGCAACCAGTGCTCATTTTTAATCATTGCAACCATGTTAAACGTAGGCTGCGTCCGAAATTCTTCCATACTATGTAATACACTAAAAACGGTATGCGAGCAGAGTAGTATGTCCGAATTTATAGAATCCGAAGAACAGTATGGGAGAAGTACCCAGATGACCTACTACTTCCGGAGAGATTATGAAGTGCGCATCGAATGGTCGCTATGCTATCCCATCATGCATCACGAGAGAATTCATGAATGGGAGTGAGTTTCATTCATACTGTATAGAATGTATTTTTCTAACGGTCGAGTAGTACGTTTAAATTCAAATGCAGTACCTACTGTGTAGTAGGCGATTTTTAGACGCAGCCGTAGTCTTTCAGCTAAAAGGAACTTAAGTGTTTAGTCATACTATATGTTTTAGTCTTGTAAATTGTTTGATTTGGTCTAGTTTTAGTTCTTATTTCCTTTTGTGCTGCGTCATGTATTGGGGTGGGGAAATGTCCACACACTAACAGCTCTGTTTGCAACTCGATCATCAGCATTCATTCTCAAACAATTTACAACAATGACGCAGCAATATCCTTAAAGATCTGTTTGCACGTTTGAAATAACTACAGTAGATAGTGAAACCAATTTGTTATCTTTATTGTATAAAAAAATTGGTTTTGGTTGTATTCATGAGTATCCACAAATAAGACATAATGTCACTAGAGGTTTCTCATGTCAAAATATGTTATAAAAGCAATTAAATTAAGATCGATTGCAGCACATATATTACCACTCAGAGGTCTGCTGGGTTGGAAATTAAAAATGGATTCTTGAATAGGATACTTGGATTAAGAATCATATGCTTGTGACAAAATATACATTTCCACTCCTCATATCAATTCCTGTGCGCATATTTTTTTTTCCTCTTGGTAATCTACCAGGAACTTTCTTTGTCTTTGTACAATAATCTTTCATCAATTCCCGATCCTTTGTGGAATGTTTTAAATCAAAAGACCCATAATTTTTTTTTTTAATTTGATTAACAAAAGCGTATATAAATGTTAAAACTGTAAAATTTAGTAAAGTGTGTGTGCCTAATAGATTGGGAGGGAAAATAATTATCTATAATTTCATTCTTAATGCATATAATAGCCTATTCATAAAGCGTGTTAAATGATTTAGTACTTTTAAAATGATTTGTTTTCTATAAATGATAACAATTGCGTCAGTTTTCAGTTGAAAAAGATCAGAGAAAGCTAATCTTCTCTAACAGACCCTTCCTCACCAGAGAAGTGGTTGAGAGTGGTCTAAAACGGACAAAAGAAATACTGCATTTAAATGACAGGTGTGAAAAGTAACCTGTCCCTTAATACCTGTGTGAACCGGTCTAAATGTTCAATCAATAAGTGGCATGGAAATTGTAATCTGAATTGGTAAAATTCTATCGAGATTCAATCCTAGAGTTCTGTAAAGCGGTGGTCACACTGCACTTTTCATCCCATAGACTCACATTCATACGCTAGCAAATGCGACAAACCGGAAACGCAAGCTCCTTTGACAAGTTTTGCAGTTCACTGCATTGGAAAGTTCAAGCTTGGTGAACTCTGACCTGCGAAATCGCATCACATGGCTGTGTGAGACCAATCGAAGATCAAACATGACCTCTCTGTACAGTAAAATATGGACCTGTCGCTCGCTTTTTTTTAATGTCCAATCATCCTGTTTAATCCTGCCTCTTTTCGCAGCGCCGTATGAAACTCTAGTGTGACCGCGGCATGAGAACAGAATAAACTACAGTATTGAGCAGCCTTTATGGATTATAAATAGTCAGTGAGACTGTAGCCAATCATGTTATAAACGATACTGTTACTTGTTTTTGAGAACTAGTCAGCCATTAACTTCATTAAATCAACCATAACTGAACCTCTGTTGTATTTGCTTATTTTGCAGAATGATCAGGTTCTTCAGGGGATTTCTGTGGATAAAGGCGAGTTCACCTGTCCGCTTTGTCGTCAGTTTGCCAACAGCGTTTTACCTTGTCGTCCTGGACGAGGGATGGAGACCGGAGCCTGGCACGCACCCAGTACCAAGAGCATGTCTACACTGGTGAAGGAAGTAGAAGACCTCCAGGAGCAGCTGGGCATTTTCCCTGTAAGAGCCAGCGTAAAGCAAAGAGATCAAATTCTGGTATTTATTAGAGTGCTCCGCATCCCCTCTTTTCTGTTCTGTCCATCTCATCCCTCCATTCAGAGTAAGAACGTGTGTGACACTGACCTTCATGTGAACTTTCATGCCCCATCTAACATTGCTGTGTTTTAACTTCTCATAGCGCAAAGGCTCAAGCTGATGCCATAAATGCATGTCAAACATTAGTGAGGCACGGAATTTTCTGTCACTGAAAATTTTTGAGAATAGCCAAAAATAAGTGTATGAGCAAATATGTGTCCTTTCTCCAGTGTTCAGCGTGCTGGTTTTACTCTCCCTCAAGCGGTAGACACTGTGCTGTGAGAAGCGGCTTTCACACTGGACACACAAAGCACTGCGCTATGAAACCCATTCATTTAAATGGCTTGTGCTGGGCAGTTTGTTGTGCTTTGGAGCGCACAGTTAACAAGCTTGTGCATGCCACATTCAGAATTTGGAAAAGCTCAATATTAAGGACTCACTGAAATTTTTGTATGTGCGTTTTTTTCATATTCATATCCAAAAAATTCATCACGTATACAAACCTTGCACATATTGAGTCCAATGCGTATTAATCCATTCTGAAGGAACACAAAACATTAAGTCAATTGAAGCAGTGATGCTTTGTTCTCCTCTCTCTTCTCCAAAGTAGAAAAACAAAGAGGAATATGCTACATATTGTTTTCATCCAATGCTAAATAGAGAGGAAGGAGATTATCCCCAAATGGTTTATTTCAGGAAATCAATGGAATTTTGATACATTGCTTGTGAGACTTCTCACATTTATATACGTAAACCAATAGACTGATTTCACGCGGCCGCCATTTTTAAAAGCGAAATCGAGGCTGCGGTGGGAAGAAACCCGGAAGTATCGTTGGGAGTTACATTGGAACGTTGTGTAGCTTGCTGTATATCTTATCAGCGAAGAGAAAGTGACACAAATTTATAATTTCACTGCCTTCCGAGTGACCCGAAGGTCCGTACTGAATGAATGGTGAAAATAAAAAGGGATATCAGAGCTCATTTTCAGCTAAGTTAAGGGAAACGGCACTAGTTAGCTAACGTTTTCTTTCCCAAACACACGTTTTAGATGCCATTTATCAAACGCGAGTTAATGAACTTATTGTTTCACTATATTAGACTGGTCACGATACTGAATTAAAAGAAAAACCATCAATTTCCCGCTAACATTTAAGGCACTGTTGATGGCTTTCTTAAAACAGCGCTGATTTGCCATTGTGTTCACGTGATCAACAGAATAGCTTGTGATTGGCCGAGAAGGTCATCAGTTCACCCTCCGCTGTTTACCGAGTACAAACACAGACGAGCCGAGCGATCTGCTTGATGACTCGACTGATCTTCATGGCTGCTTCGCGCTCGCATCTCCGTGTATCTGTGTTTGCACTGGGTGAAGGGCAGTAAACTGAGTGCAAACACAGATACAAGGAGACTGGAACGCGAAGCAGCCGTGAAGATCAGTCGAGTCATCTGCGCTCAGCGGCGCTTCAATGTTAACTCAGCGGGAAATAGATGGTTTTAAAACTTCAGTACCGGGACAACACTATTACAGACAACACGAGGGTGTGCTACAGTGTTTTATCGCTCACTGGGTAACATAGACTGAAGCAGGGAAGCGTCCCCACGGTGTTTACCTGCTGCCATGATCTGAAGCCTAGGAGGACACTTGAGCATATTACTCTTAAAGAGATTGTGATGTTGTTTGATGCTAAATTGCTTTTAATTTTCTAAATTAAACTTACTGAATTATATTAAAGTGATGTTTACACCAGTTCTGCATTTTGAAATCTCGGCAACAGCTGGAGGTGTGTACTCCACAGCATGTTACTGTAATGTGTACAGTCCTTGTCCTATACTTCCGGGTTTCTTCCCACCGCAGCCTCGCTTTGGTTCTTTAAAATGGCGGCCACGTGAAATAAGCGTATTCGGAACAGTGACTGGCAGTACATACAGACATCATAATAGATGGCGGCCGAGTTGAAGTATCAGCACAATGGACCGAAGCGGACCATGAGGCGATTATAATGAGCAGTCTGGACTGCAAATGTAAGGACACATGCTCCAAACAGCAGCAGAGGAGATGTGCGCCAGTCACAGAATCTAGCATAAAGGGATTCTCAACCGTCCGCCACATTCTGTCTTATATTTTACACTGTTTGTCATAAAGTTAGCTATGGCTAAAAGCTCTAAAAGTGACAGCCTTTTGTATTTTTGTATTTGGGTGTCAATACACCTCTCAAAGCACTTTTTCGAATGCGAAAAATGAAAAAAAAAAAAAAAAAAACCCAGTGAGAATGTTTTAATGACGTACGAAAGTTTCGGAGGCGGTGTGTCAGTACGATTCACACAATGTGAGGTCAAATTTATTTTTTAATATGCAAAAATTTACAAAATGTATGTATTCAGCTTACACTATAAGCTATAAACTATAAGATATTCCGCTCATGTGTAATTATACTTTTCTATACGTAAACCGCACATGCTCATCAAGCAAGTGGGATCAATGAACTCGCCAACAGGAAATTTCTATGTATTATACTTGTTCCTGCTCCTTGCAATAGCTCTACTTTGCTGTCAAGGCAACACTGGTAAAATTACATATGGACTGTTCACTGTCAATAAAATGTGTTTGTTTTATTGTCTTGGTTTTTTTTTAAATCAGTGTTTTAGGTTGAGTTTGATTTAAAAAGTCTTTAAAAATTACTTTTGTATTATTTAATAAAATAATAAGCAATTATTATGAAACATTTTCATATTTTGTCCAGTTGCGTCCATAATGTTTGTAATTTATTTTGGTGCATCTCCCCAAACACACATATGCCTTCACAAATCTAAAGTAATTTTCCCTCCTCCCAGATCGAGTCGAACCTGAGTAAAGAGATGGAATCTGTTATAAAGGACATTAAAAACACCACCCAGAAGAAATACACGGATTATGGGAAGAACCCTGGGTCACCTGACAACGACTTCCTGTTCATGTACTCTGTGGCCAGGTGAGTAAGAGCCATTTAATTATATTTTTTACAGGTATGTAAGACTTAAACAATAGATGGATCAGTGTTTCTAACTTTATCTTCAATGTTCTCAATCAACTTCAAGTGTTCATTGTTGTATTATAAATGTTGGTGTCTCTCACATATAGTGACGGTTACCAATGACAATATTATTCACCAAAGGACCACAATGTCATTGTAAAATCTTCTTTAAATTCTACTGTAAAATGTAGACGTTCGGTTTTTAGTCAGACTTACACTGTGCTTTTTCTGATAGGCAGAAGAGTGATACGCAATAGCGTGAAAAACGTTTAATTTTATGATTGGTGAATTCTGAAGCAATCACATGATATTTTGCAAGGCTCTGAAAGTGAGGATTGCGATTGCTTCAGATTTTTCCAGGTCATAAAATTGTGCATTGAAATGATTTTCACATAAACCTCAAATGATCTTCCAACCATTAGAATTTGCAGAGTACGCCCACCTTTAGAGATCTAGGGCTCTATTTTAATGAGCCAAGCGCATAGTCTAAAGAACACGGCAGAGTGTGTCTTAATCCACTTTTGCTATTTTAAGGATGGAAAAATATGGTGTGCATGGACTAACAGGGTTGTTCTTATTCTCTTAATGAGTTCTGGGTGTGTTTTGAGCATAACTTGCATTAAACCAATCAGAGTCTCATCTCCCATTCCCTTTAAGAGTCAGTTGCGTTGTGCCATGGTGCATTTGCTATTTACATGGTGCACTTTGTAAGTACATGAATGTCGTGTATGTAATGGATGCTGGCAGAAACACTTTTTTAAGGGGTTAAGTTTTATATGGCATTGTAAAAGGATTACTAAAACTATTGATGATTTCCTGCAGTGCTGCTCTTGTCCACAGACTTTCACATGTTCTCTCTCTCTCTCCTCCTTTCTCTCTCCCTTTCAGAACAAATCTGGAGCTGGAGTTGGTTCATCGTGGTGGGAATCTATGCAGTGGAGGGGCCAGTGCTGCTGCCAAACGCTCCTGTCTCAGTGAGTATTTATCTTCTTTCTTCGTCTTTCTCTCTTTGCCTTTTTTTATTTTTATTTTTAACTTTAAAATTTGTGTGTAGAAATGAATTGAAAAATATTTTTTAAAAAGAATATCCCTGGTTATTAATGCAGTGTCAGAGAGGTTGTAGTTGTTCAAACACTGCAAATACTCATAACAAAACTGGACCCTGTTGAAGCTAGCAAGCAACCAAACACACACCCACGCACTCACTATCCTTCGAATTAGTCACTGATTTATCAGGGGTTACCACAGTGGAATGATCCGCCAATTACTCTGCATATGTGTTATACAGCTGATGCCCTTCCAGCCACAATCCAGTATTGGGAAACACCCATACACCCTCATTCACAAACTCATACACTAAAGCCAATTTTGTTTACCCAACTTAGAGCCATTGAGAGAAAGAGAGTTGCGACAACGGAGGTCCAAAATGTTCGATTGTCACTTGATTCATGTAGATGCATATAGTTCCAGGAAGTGCTTTGTGGTTCGTTCAAAAAATGTTAGATAAAATTAAACAAACACAATGTTATTTTTAGAAACTTTGTACCTTTCAAAAGTGCAGAACCAGTGCTAACTTCCAGGAACTAGTGAGAGGCATCATGAGCCGCCATTGCAGTTGAAAAATATGTTCCATTTGAGTTAATGGAGTTGTCACAACTCTTATTCTCTATGACTCTGATCCAGTGCACTTATAGCGCATGTCTTTGGACTGTGGGGAAAAACCAGAGCACCCGAAGAAAACCCACACAAACACGGGGTGAACATGCAAACTCAACACAGAAGTCCCTGCTGGCCCAATTGGGACTCGAACCAGTGACCTTCTTGCTGTGAGGCGACAGTGCAAACCACTGATCCCAAACCCACCAAAAACACCACTAAAACCAGGATTAATCACACTCGTGATCTCTTCAATTGTAGTACTAGTCACAAAATAAACATGATTGAATGGTAAGGCCCGATCCCAATTCCACCTCTTAAGCCTCCTTTCAACTACACACAACAAGTGACAGACCGGAAGAGAGTAGTCAGGGAGCTGCTTGGAGTTCTGATCATCTCTGTATGCAGAAAATTGGAATCCGAATTGAGCTGCGGATCTGTTGAAATATTTAAACTCCTGCGACTAGACCGAATGCAACCGGCCAACCGGATGTGGTTTTCCAGTGTTGTCCAAGCAGGTCCGTGTGCGCGAGTTGAGAAATAGGAGTTTATTTGGTTATTTTTTTAATCAGAAAAAGTCTATATAAAAAAAATACATTTCTAATCATAAATGTAAGTAATAAAGTAATAAAAATATTATGTTTTATGTTGTCTCCACATTTCCTTAAAAAATTTTGCGGTCTATGAGTTATAGTATTCATTGATTTATTTAACCATGGTGAACGCACGGAGAATAAGGGCTCTTGCTTTTGCACTCCTTTATTTCGGACACTGCGAGAACAGCTTCTCTCCCATGGTGCGCGTCAGAACTGAAAATTCTGTGCGACTGCCACAAGGGGGCGTATTCCGACAGTAGTGTCCAAATGTCGTGTGCAGTGGAAAGGCGGCTTTAGCCCTTTATCTTACCCCTACCTCTTGATTTGTGTTAACGTGAAAGGATAGGGCTGTCCCGATTCTCTTTTGCTTGGAGGCGTAATGGTAGGGGCAAGGGCCATATAGTCCTTTAAATGGAGTCAGGACCACACAAACAAATGAGTTTGAGAAATTTCCCTGAATGCACCAGCTCTAGCAGCAACATGGCTGCAAAACTGAGCAAGGAGACCAACAAATATAATAATAATAATAATAATAATAATTAAATAAGACATTTTTACTACAAACTAGCATTTCATGTTATACGTTTGTAATAGTCATGAACGGTTCTTTTTAGGATTGCGCTGATTAAACCGTCCACAATCTTTGCCTAGCTTGTGAGTGAAATATAGCTATGACGCAATCCTGACAACCATAAAGTGATTGTCTCTCACACAGATGAGTGGGCTTGACAAACCACCTGTAGAAAACACACTCTTTCGTCTCTCTGACACGTTACCCGACACTTGCACCAGTTTTACTCATTTGCGCCTATTCACTTTCTTACAAAAACAAAAAGCAACTGCATTTATAAAGTGTGCATCACACAGGTGAGTGGGCTTGACAAACCACCTGTAGACATGCTCTTCTGGCTCTCCTTACTCTAGCACCTAATTGACTAGATGTAAATGACTCTGTGTAGTAAATAGTGAAAACACCGCTGGAGATTTACCCTGATTACAGAGCTGCTTTTAAGGCAAAAGTGTGCATGAAAAATGCCTTCGATTAATCACGCCACCCTACTTTTAGCCTTACGCTACTCTCAAGTTACATACAAGTATATTGAATATCTCTCCAGTTTTAGTTCACAAAGACTTATCTTGACATAATAGTTTTTTGTGTCAATTAAAGGTGCTGTATGTAAGATTTTGACTTTTCTAAAGCATAAAAATACCATAATATGTTTGCAGATATTTAGAAAACATGCTAAGTGAACATTCTTGTTTATCTGAAAAACAATGCTGAACTTCTGCTTTGAAAATGTGTGTTACGTACTGGAACGTCTGTCTTTGTTTTGGTCCCTTTAAACTGCCCATTGCCGCTTTAGCCAATTATAGTTCAGCACCCCGGATTGCCTTGGTGGAAAACCACGTATTTCATTCATTCAGTCAGAAAGGCTCTAAAAGTATGTGTCAGCGACTGAAATGCGACCTCCGGTGGGCAGTAACAGCCTGTGAAATGAGATGCAGATTCAGAGTTCCACATTAGGTTATTAATTGGCAAATAATGTAAATATCACAAACGTAAACATTAGGGTAACAGATTACTTGGTAAACCCGTGTCCTAACAACATGCCACGTGACAAGATTTACAGTGGTAAGCAATTTGGCTGTTTGCACCAGACGCAGCACAACAGAATACAGTAAATACAGATATTCAGAATCACAGAGTAGTGCACTCACTGCACTCTAACGAAATGGGAAGGGTTACAATCTAATTAATATCTATTAAACCTCTTTAACATTATTAAATGTATGTACTGGATCTCTGATATGTGTTGGCTTGCATTGAGTCACAGTTCTAAAGTTTTAAATTTTAAAGCGGTTTATTTTCAAGATCTGAGGTGAACTATCTGGTGCTGTTTTGAGTAGTATGGCAGTAAATGTCATGTAAAATGGCATTCAAACTCACATTCTTAGCATTTAACACTGAATAAAGCACATGAGGTGTACCTGAGGTGATCATTGTCAGTTTTCTGTAGTTCAGCTCCAAGAAATAGAAGCCGTTTCTAATATATATATATATATTTTTTTTTTTAATTACAAAACTCTTAGTATAGAAAATATACCTTCTATTGCGTGTCATTGCTTTTAGTTAGAACACGATTTAAATCAGCCTTTAGGCTCGATAGACAGGCTTGTGCCTCTTGCTGTCATCAATCTGGCAACCTGCGCTTGCGTGTGTTTTGAATCAGGAGTGCAATACCTAGTTTAACCAATGGGTGTCAAACTTACGTACTGCACCATTTAGCAAACATAATATTTTGTATGTGTTTGATTTGCTGTATAGCAGTCCTGCTGCTTTTTGGATAAAACAACAGTCTCGAAAGTGAAACCTACTATTCCAGACCTTAATACAGTTTCATAAGCTCCGAATTGAAGTTCACTGTCTGCAGTTCAGTGTTTAAGGACCAAGTAGGTTGATTGCAGGAGCCTTCAGGAAATTCAGCCTTGCTTCTTACCCAACCCTGAACCTTAACCCCTACACCACACCAGCTAAATGAAATTTTCCTGTTGAGGAGCCCTAACTGTCAATGTGACTTGTGTTCTACTATCCATGGTTTAAACAGGAAGTGACTGTTCAAGTAGTTAAAAAAGCCATTCGTTTTAGGATGATGCAGTGCGAGTTACTGTATTTGCATAATGACTACTAGAAAGAAGGACATTATCAGGTTTGCTGTTGTTGGATTTTTGCCATTGAGACCAGTCGGCATACATCCACACACTCATTTATACACACTCATTTTTTTTTTCTTATGAAAAAATCCAAATGCTAAAGCGCAGCTGAAGAGATTTCACAGTCCAGCAGCGCTGCCATTTTCTGAGCTACATTAAACACACGTCCACAGAGAGCGGCACATTTACTCAGTCTCAGTACATTAGTGATCGCATCAGCAGGAGAACAGCAAAATAGAAAAGTATGGACGAAGAAAGAGGATTTGAGCGGTGTTTGGTGGCAGTAGTGGGGGTGGATTGTCTGTGGTTGCATTTGGTTTTGGTTTGAACCAAAGTAAATTTGTCCAATGGTCTAACAGCAAAAAATTAAGAAAAGATAATAATATACTAGTAGCATGAGAGCAAATATTCTTCACTGCTTGACACCTGTTTTCATATCGTGCTATTTGTTTTATATGAAATTATGATTTTTTTTTTTTGTTTCTTTCTTCTTGACATGTTAGACGTTTTCAATAAATAGGGGTGTCGAAACTTAATTTTTTTTAGTGGTTCCAAAATCTGAACGCGTCACTTCACAAGGTTTTCAGTCACATGATCACATTGTCCTTCAATTAATTGATGTTTATTGGTGGAATTACCAATATAGCAAATTAGCATACACTCACTTGTCCAACTGCTCATTAATGCAAATTTCTATGTCCTTCCAGCTGC